>NW_026682918.1:300000-486754 GCF_027887145.1 Ammospiza caudacuta
TCAGTGGTGGCAGCCAAGTTGCGTCACTTTTGCGCTCCCCTTGGGTTGCCTTTCGCAGCTGCAGTGTGCCTGGAGCCCAGGGCTTCCTGGTTTTAAAAGTCCTAGGCCTAAGCCTAACAGTAACCCTAGGAAGGTAAATCAGCCGGGTATTAGGGTTCTTCCTAAGGGAAAAGCCGTGAAAGCAGCCATGTTGTGGCACTTCTGCACTCCCTTTGGGATGCCTTTGGCAGATGAAGTAAGCCTGGAACTCAGGGCTTCCTGGTTAAAGAAATCCAAGCCCTAGGCTGAACCCTAACCCTAACCCTAGGCAGATAAATCAGCCTAGGTATAGGGATGGTGCCAAGGAAAAAGCTGTGAAAGCTGCCATGTTGTTGCACTTTTGTACTCCCCTTGGGATGCCTTGAACAGCTGCAGTGTGCCTGGAGCCCAGGGCTTCCTAGTTTCAAAAATCCTAGTCCTAGGCCTAAGCCTAACAGTAACCCTGGGAAGGTAAATCAGCCTGGTGTTAGGCTTCTTGCCAAGGAAAAAGCCGTGAAAGCAGCCATGTTGTGGCACTTTTGCACTCCCTTTTGGATGCCTTTCACAGCTCCAGTGTGCCTGGAACTCAGGGCTTCCTGATTTTAAAAATCCTAGCCCTAGGCCGAACCCCAACCCTAAGACGAGAAAGGCAAATCAGCCAGGAATTAGGCATGTCCCCAAGGAAAAAGCTGTGGAGGCAGGCATGTTGTGCTACTTTTGCGCTCTTCTTGGCTAGTCCTTCGCAGCTGCTGTGTTCTTGGAACTCAGGGCTTTCTGGTAAATAGAGCCCTTACCCTAGGCGTAACTCAAACCTTAACCCTAGGAAGGAAAATCAGCCTATGGTTCGGGATGGTCTCATGGAAATATCAGTGGTGGCAGCCAAGTTGCGTCACTTTTGCGCTCCCCTTGGGTTGCCTTTCGCAGCTGCAGTGTGCCTGGAGCCCAGGGCTTCCTGGTTTTAAAAGTCCTAGGCCTAAGCCTAACAGTAACCCTAGGAAGGTAAATCAGCCGGGTATTAGGGTTCTTCCTAAGGGAAAAGCCGTGAAAGCAGCCATGGTGTGGCACTTCTGCACTCCCTTTGGGATGCCTTTGGCAGATGAAGTAAGCCTGGAACTCAGGGCTTCCTGGTTAAAGAAATCCAAGCCCTAGGCTGAACCCTAACCCTAACCCTAGGCAGATAAATCAGCCTAGGTATAGGGATGGTGCCAAGGAAAAAGCTGTGAAAGCTGCCATGTTGTTGCACTTTTGTACTCCCCTTGGGATGCCTTGAACAGCTGCAGTGTGCCTGGAGCCCAGGGCTTCCTAGTTTCAAAAATCCTAGCCCTAGGCCTAAGCCTAACAGTAACCCTGGGAAGGTAAATCAGCCTGGTGTTAGGCTTCTTGCCAAGGAAAAAGCCGTGAAAGCAGCCATGTTGTGGCACTTTTGCACTCCCTTTTGGATGCCTTTCACAGCTCCAGTGTGCCTGGAACTCAGGGCTTCCTGATTTTAAAAATCCTAGCCCTAGGCCGAACCCCAACCCTAAGACGAGAAAGGCAAATCAGCCAGGAATTAGGCATGTCCCCAAGGAAAAAGCTGTGGAGGCAGGCATGTTGTGCTACTTTTGCGCTCTTCTTGGCTAGTCCTTCGCAGCTGCTGTGTTCTTGGAACTCAGGGCTTTCTGGTAAATAGAGCCCTTACCCTAGGCGTAACTCAAACCTTAACCCTAGGAAGGAAAATCAGCCTATGGTTCGGGATGGTCTCATGGAAATATCAGTGGTGGCAGCCAAGTTGCGTCACTTTTGCGCTCCCCTTGGGTTGCCTTTCGCAGCTGCAGTGTGCCTGGAGCCCAGGGCTTCCTGGTTTTAAAAGTCCTAGGCCTAAGCCTAACAGTAACCCTAGGAAGGTAAATCAGCCGGGTATTAGGGTTCTTCCTAAGGGAAAAGCCGTGAAAGCAGCCATGTTGTGGCACTTCTGCACTCCCTTTGGGATGCCTTTGGCAGATGAAGTAAGCCTGGAACTCAGGGCTTCCTGGTTAAAGAAATCCAAGCCCTAGGCTGAACCCTAACCCTAACCCTAGGCAGATAAATCAGCCTAGGTATAGGGATGGTGCCAAGGAAAAAGCTGTGAAAGCTGCCATGTTGTTGCACTTTTGTACTCCCCTTGGGATGCCTTGAACAGCTGCAGTGTGCCTGGAGCCCAGGGCTTCCTAGTTTCAAAAATCCTAGCCCTAGGCCTAAGCCTAACAGTAACCCTGGGAAGGTAAATCAGCCTGGTGTTAGGCTTCTTGCCAAGGAAAAAGCCGTGAAAGCAGCCATGTTGTGGCACTTTTGCACTCCCTTTTGGATGCCTTTCACAGCTCCAGTGTGCCTGGAACTCAGGGCTTCCTGATTTTAAAAATCCTAGCCCTAGGCCGAACCCCAACCCTAAGACGAGAAAGGCAAATCAGCCAGGAATTAGGCATGTCCCCAAGGAAAAAGCTGTGGAGGCAGGCATGTTGTGGTACTTTTGCGCTCTTCTTGGCTAGTCCTTCGCAGCTGCTGTGTTCTTGGAACTCAGGGCTTTCTGGTTAATAGAACCCTTACCCTAGGCGTAACTCAAACCTTAACCCTAGGAAGGAAAATCAGCCTATGGTTCGGGATGGTCTCATGGAAATATCAGTGGTGGCAGCCAAGTTGCGTCACTTTTGCGCTCCCCTTGGGATGCCTTTCGCAGCTGCAGTGTGCCTGGAGCCCAGGGCTTCCTGGTTTTAAAAGTCCTAGGCCTAAGCCTAACAGTAACCCTAGGAAGGTAAATCAGCCGGGTATTAGGGTTCTTCCTAAGGAAAAAGCCGTGAAAGCAGCCATGTTGTGGCACTTCTGCACTCCCTTTGGGATGCCTTTGGCAGATGAAGTAAGCCTGGAACTCAGGGCTTCCTGGTTAAAGAAATCCAAGCCCTAGGCTGAACCCTAACCCTAACCCTAGGCAGATAAATCAGCCTAGGTATAGGGATGGTGCCAAGGAAAAAGCTGTGAAAGCTGCCATGTTGTTGCACTTTTGTACTCCCCTTGGGATGCCTTGAACAGCTGCAGTGTGCCTGGAGCCCAGGGCTTCCTAGTTTTAAAAATCCTAGCCCTAGGCCTAAGCCTAACAGTAACCCTGGGAAGGTAAATCAGCCTGGTGTTAGGCGTCTTGCCAAGGAAAAAGCCGTGAAAGCAGCCATGTTGTGGCACTTTTGCACTCCCTTTTGGATGCCTTTCACAGCTCCAGTGTGCCTGGAACTCAGGGCTTCCTGATTTTAAAAATCCTAGCCCTAGGCCGAACCCCAACCCTAAGACGAGAAAGGCAAATCAGCCAGGAATTAGGCATGTCCCCAAGGAAAAAGCTGTGGAGGCAGGCATGTTGTGGTACTTTTGCGCTCTTCTTGGGTAGTCCTTCGCAGCTGCTGTGTTCTTGGAACTCAGGGCTTTCTGGTAAATAGAACCCTTACCCTAGGCGTAACTCAAACCTTAACCCTAGGAAGGAAAATCAGCCTATGGTTCGGGATGGTCTCATGGAAATATCAGTGGTGGCAGCCAAGTTGCGTCACTTTTGCGCTCCCCTTGGGATGCCTTTTGCAGCTGCAGTGTGCCTGGAGCCCAGGGCTTCCTGGTTTTAAAAGTCCTAGGCCTAAGCCTAAGAGTAACCCTAGGAAGGTAAATCAGCCGGGTATTAGGGTTCTTCCTAAGGGAAAAGCCGTGAAAGCAGCCATGTTGTGGCACTTCTGCACTCCCTTTGGGATGCCTTTGGCAGATGAAGTAAGCCTGGAACTCAGGGCTTCCTGGTTAAAGAAATCCAAGCCCTAGGCTGAACCCTAACCCTAACCCTAGGCAGATAAATCAGCCTAGGTATAGGGATGGTGCCAAGGAAAAAGCCGTGAAAGCAGCCATGTTGTGGCACTTTTACACTCCCTTTTGGATGCCTTTCACAGCTGCAGTGTGCCTGGAACTCAGGGCTTCCTGCTTTTAAAAATCCTAGCCCTAGGCCTAACCCCAACCCTAAGACGAGAAAGGCAAATCAGCCAGGAATTAGGCATGTCCCCAAGGAAAAAGCTGTGGAGGCAGGCATGTTGTGGTACTTTTGCGCTCTTCTTGGCTAGTCCTTCGCAGCTGCTGTGTTCTTGGAACTCAGGGCTTTCTGGTTAATAGACCCTTACCCTAGGCGTAACTCAAACCTTAACCCTAGGAAGGAAAATCAGCCTATGGTTCGGGATGGTCTCATGGAAATATCAGTGGTGGCAGCCAAGTTGCGTCACTTTTGCGCTCCCCTTGGGATGCCTTTCGCAGCTGCAGTGTGCCTGGAGCCCAGGGCTTCCTGGTTTTAAAAGTCCTAGGCCTAAGCCTAACAGTAACCCTAGGAAGGTAAATCAGCCGGGTATTAGGCTTCTTCCTAAGGGAAAAGCCGTGAAAGCAGCCATGTTGTGGCACTTCTGCACTCCCTTTGGGATGCCTTTGGCAGATGAAGTAAGCCTGGAACTCAGGGCTTCCTGGTTAAAGAAATCCAAGCCCTAGGCTGAACCCTAACCCTAACCCTAGGCAGATAAATCAGCCTAGGTATAGGGATGGTGCCAAGGAAAAAGCTGTGAAAGCTGCCATGTTGTTGCACTTTTGTACTCCCCTTGGGATGCCTTGAACAGCTGCAGTGTGCCTGGAGCCCAGGGCTTCCTAGTTTCAAAAATCCTAGCCCTAGGCCTAAGCCTAACAGTAACCCTGGGAAGGTAAATCAGCCTGGTGTTAGGCATCTTGCCAAGGAAAAAGCCGTGAAAGCAGCCATGTTGTGGCACTTTTGCACTCCCTTTTGGATGCCTTTCACAGCTGCCGTGTGCCTGGAACTCAGGGCTTCCTGATTTTAAAAATCCTAGCCCTAGGCCGAACCCCAACCCTAAGACGAGAAAGGCAAATCAGCCAGGAATTAGGCATGTCCCCAAGGAAAAAGCTGTGGAGGCAGGCATGTTGTGCTACTTTTGCGCTCTTCTTGGCTAGTCCTTCGCAGCTGCTGTGTTCTTGGAACTCAGGGCTTTCTGGTTAATAGAACCCTTACCCTAGGCGTAACTCAAACCTTAACCCTAGGAAGGAAAATCAGCCTATGGTTCGGGATGGTCTCATGGAAATATCAGTGGTGGCAGCCAAGTTGCGTCACTTTTGCGCTCCCCTTGGGATGCCTTTTGCAGCTGCAGTGTGCCTGGAGCCCAGGGCTTCCTGGTTTTAAAAGTCCTAGGCCTAAGCCTAACAGTAACCCTAGGAAGGTAAATCAGCCGGGTATTAGGGTTCTTCCTAAGGGAAAAGCCGTGAAAGCAGCCATGTTGTGGCACTTCTGCACTCCCTTTGGGATGCCTTTGGCAGATGAAGTAAGCCTGGAACTCAGGGCTTCCTGGTTAAAGAAATCCAAGCCCTAGGCTGAACCCTAACCCTAACCCTAGGCAGATAAATCAGCCTAGGTATAGGGATGGTGCCAAGGAAAAAGCTGTGAAAGCTGCCATGTTGTTGCACTTTTGTACTCCCCTTGGGATGCCTTGAACAGCTGCAGTGTGCCTGGAGCCCAGGGCTTCCTAGTTTCAAAAATCCTAGCCCTAGGCCTAAGCCTAACAGTAACCCTGGGAAAGTAAGTCAGCCTGGTATTAGGCTTCTTGCCAAGGAAAAAGCCGTGAAAGCAGCCATGTTGTGGCACTTTTGCACTCCCTTTTGGATGCCTTTCACAGCTCCAGTGTGCCTGGAACTCAGGGCTTCCTGCTTTTAAAAATCCTAGCCCTAGGCCGAACCCCAACCCTAAGACGAGAAAGGCAAATCAGCCAGGAATTAGGCATGTCCCCAAGGAAAAAGCTGTGGAGGCAGGCATGTTGTGGTACTTTTGCGCTCTTCTTGGCTAGTCCTTCGCAGCTGCTGTGTTCTTGGAACTCAGGGCTTTCTGGTTAATAGAGCCCTTACCCTAGGCGTAACTCAAACCTTAACCCTAGGAAGGAAAATCAGCCTATGGTTCGGGATGGTCTCATGGAAATATCAGTGGTGGCAGCCACGTTGCGTCACTTTTGCGCTCCCCTTGGGATGCCTTTCGCAGCTGCAGTGTGCCTGGAGCCCAGGGCTTCCTGGTTTTAAAAGTCCTAGGCCTAAGCCTAACAGTAACCCTAGGAAGGTAAATCAGCCGGGTATTAGGGTTCTTCCTAAGGGAAAAGCCGTGAAAGCAGCCATGTTGTGGCACTTCTGCACTCCCTTTGGGATGCCTTTGGCAGATGAAGTAAGCCTGGAACTCAGGGCTTCCTGGTTAAAGAAATCCAAGCCCTAGGCTGAAGCCTAACCCTAACCCTAGGCAGATAAATCAGCCTAGGTATAGGGATGGTGCCAAGGAAAAAGCTGTGAAAGCTGCCATGTTGTTGCACTTTTGTACTCCCCTTGGGATGCCTTGAACAGCTGCAGTGTGCCTGGAGCTAAGGGCTTCCTAGTTTCAAAAATCCTAGCCCTAGGCCTAAGCCTAACAGTAACCCTGGGAAAGTAAGTCAGCCTGGTGTTAGGCTTCTTGCCAAGGAAAAAGCCGTGAAAGCAGCCATGTTGTGGCACTTTTGCACTCCCTTTTGGATGCCTTTCACAGCTCCAGTGTGCCTGGAACTCAGGGCTTCCTGCTTTTAAAAATCCTAGCCCTAGGCCGAACCCCAACCCTAAGACGAGAAAGGCAAATCAGCCAGGAATTAGGCATGTCCCCAAGGAAAAAGCTGTGGAGGCAGGCATGTTGTGCTACTTTTGCGCTCTTCTTGGCTAGTCCTTCGCAGCTGCTGTGTTCTTGGAACTCAGGGCTTTCTGGTTAATAGACCCTTACCCTAGGCGTAACTCAAACCTTAACCCTAGGAAGGAAAATCAGCCTATGGTTCGGGATGCTCTCATGGAAATATCAGTGGTGGCAGCCAAGTTGTGTCACTTTTGCGCTCCCCTTGGGATGCCTTTCGCAGCTGCAGTGTGCCTGGAGCCCAGGGCTTCCTGGTTTTAAAAGTCCTAGGCCTAAGCCTAACAGTAACCCTAGGAAGGTAAATCAGCCGGGTATTAGGGTTCTTCCTAAGGGAAAAGCCGTGAAAGCAGCCATGGTGTGGCACTTCTGCACTCCCTTTGGGATGCCTTTGGCAGATGAAGTAAGCCTGGAACTCAGGGCTTCCTGGTTAAAGAAATCCAAGCCCTAGGCTGAACCCTAACACTAACCCTAGGCAGATAAATCAGCCTAGGTATAGGGATGGTGCCAAGGAAAAAGCTGTGAAAGCTGCCATGTTGTTGCACTTTTGTACTCCCCTTGGGATGCCTTGAACAGCTGCAGTGTGCCTGGAGCCCAGGGCTTCCTAGTTTCAAAAATCCTAGCCCTAGGCCTAAGCCTAACAGTAACCCTGGGAAGGTAAATCAGCCTGGTGTTAGGCTTCTTGCCAAGGAAAAAGCCGTGAAAGCAGCCATGTTGTGGCACTTTTGCACTCCCTTTTGGATGCCTTTCACAGCTCCAGTGTGCCTGGAACTCAGGGCTTCCTGATTTTAAAAATCCTAGCCCTAGGCCGAACCCCAACCCTAAGACGAGAAAGGCAAATCAGCCAGGAATTAGGCATGTCCCCAAGGAAAAAGCTGTGGAGGCAGGCATGTTGTGGTACTTTTGCGCTCTTCTTGGCTAGTCCTTCGCAGCTGCTGTGTTCTTGGAACTCAGGGCTTTCTGGTAAATAGAGCCCTTACCCTAGGCGTAACTCAAACCTTAACCCTAGGAAGGAAAATCAGCCTATGGTTCGGGATGGTCTCATGGAAATATCAGTGGTGGCAGCCAAGTTGCGTCACTTTTGCGCTCCCCTTGGGTTGCCTTTCGCAGCTGCAGTGTGCCTGGAGCCCAGGGCTTCCTGGTTTTAAAAGTCCTAGGCCTAAGCCTAAGAGTAACCCTAGGAAGGTAAATCAGCCGGGTATTAGGGTTCTTCCTAAGGGAAAAGCCGTGAAAGCAGCCATGTTGTGGCACTTCTGCACTCCCTTTGGGATGCCTTTGGCAGATGAAGTAAGCCTGGAACTCAGGGCTTCCTGGTTAAAGAAATCCAAGCCCTAGGCTGAACCCTAACCCTAACCCTAGGCAGATAAATCAGCCTAGGTATAGGGATGGTGCCAAGGAAAAAGCTGTGAAAGCTGCCATGTTGTTGCACTTTTGTACTCCCCTTGGGATGCCTTGAACAGCTGCAGTGTGCCTGGAGCCCAGGGCTTCCTAGTTTCAAAAATCCTAGTCCTAGGCCTAAGCCTAACAGTAACCCTGGGAAGGTAAATCAGCCTGGTGTTAGGCTTCTTGCCAAGGAAAAAGCCGTGAAAGCAGCCATGTTGTGGCACTTTTGCACTCCCTTTTGGATGCCTTTCACAGCTCCAGTGTGCCTGGAACTCAGGGCTTCCTGCTTTTAAAAATCCTAGCCCTAGGCCGAACCCCAACCCTAAGACGAGAAAGGCAAATCAGCCAGGAATTAGGCATGTCCCCAAGGAAAAAGCTGTGGAGGCAGGCATGTTGTGCTACTTTTGCGCTCTTCTTGGCTAGTCCTTCGCAGCTGCTGTGTTCTTGGAACTCAGGGCTTTCTGGTTAATAGACCCTTACCCTAGGCGTAACTCAAACCTTAACCCTAGGAAGGAAAATCAGCCTATGGTTCGGGATGGTCTCATGGAAATATCAGTGGTGGCAGCCAAGTTGTGTCACTTTTGCGCTCCCCTTGGGATGCCTTTCGCAGCTGCAGTGTGCCTGGAGCCCAGGGCTTCCTGGTTTTAAAAGTCCTAGGCCTAAGCCTAACAGTAACCCTAGGAAGGTAAATCAGCCGGGTATTAGGGTTCTTCCTAAGGGAAAAGCCGTGAAAGCAGCCATGTTGTGGCACTTCTGCACTCCCTTTGGGATGCCTTTGGCAGATGAAGTAAGCCTGGAACTCAGGGCTTCCTGGTTAAAGAAATCCAAGCCCTAGGCTGAACCCTAACCCTAACCCTAGGCAGATAAATCAGCCTAGGTATAGGGATGGTGCCAAGGAAAAAGCTGTGAAAGCTGCCATGTTGTTGCACTTTTGTACTCCCCTTGGGATGCCTTGAACAGCTGCAGTGTGCCTGGAGCCCAGGGCTTCCTAGTTTCAAAAATCCTAGCCCTAGGCCTAAGCCTAACAGTAACCCTGGGAAGGTAAATCAGCCTGGTGTTAGGCTTCTTGCCAAGGAAAAAGCCGTGAAAGCAGCCATGTTGTGGCACTTTTGCACTCCCTTTTGGATGCCTTTCACAGCTCCAGTGTGCCTGGAACTCAGGGCTTCCTGATTTTAAAAATCCTAGCCCTAGGCCGAACCCCAACCCTAAGACGAGAAAGGCAAATCAGCCAGGAATTAGGCATGTCCCCAAGGAAAAAGCTGTGGAGGCAGGCATGTTGTGGTACTTTTGCGCTCTTCTTGGCTAGTCCTTCGCAGCTGCTGTGTTCTTGGAACTCAGGGCTTTCTGGTAAATAGAGCCCTTACCCTAGGCGTAACTCAAACCTTAACCCTAGGAAGGAAAATCAGCCTATGGTTCGGGATGGTCTCATGGAAATATCAGTGGTGGCAGCCAAGTTGCGTCACTTTTGCGCTCCCCTTGGGTTGCCTTTCGCAGCTGCAGTGTGCCTGGAGCCCAGGGCTTCCTGGTTTTAAAAGTCCTAGGCCTAAGCCTAACAGTAACCCTAGGAAGGTAAATCAGCCGGGTATTAGGGTTCTTCCTAAGGGAAAAGCCGTGAAAGCAGCCATGTTGTGGCACTTCTGCACTCCCTTTGGGATGCCTTTGGCAGATGAAGTAAGCCTGGAACTCAGGGCTTCCTGGTTAAAGAAATCCAAGCCCTAGGCTGAACCCTAACCCTAACCCTAGGCAGATAAATCAGCCTAGGTATAGGGATGGTGCCAAGGAAAAAGCTGTGAAAGCTGCCATGTTGTTGCACTTTTGTACTCCCCTTGGGATGCCTTGAACAGCTGCAGTGTGCCTGGAGCTAAGGGCTTCCTAGTTTCAAAAATCCTAGCCCTAGGCCTAGGCCTAACAGTAACCCTGGGAAGGTAAATCAGCCTGCTGTTAGGCTTCTTGCCAAGGAAAAAGCCGTGAAAGCAGCCATGTTGTGGCACTTTTGCACTCCCTTTTGGATGCCTTTCACAGCTCCAGTGTGCCTGGAACTCAGGGCTTCCTGATTTTAAAAATCCTAGCCCTAGGCCGAACCCCAACCCTAAGACGAGAAAGGCAAATCAGCCAGGAATTAGGCATGTCCCCAAGGAAAAAGCTGTGGAGGCAGGCATGTTGTGGTACTTTTGCGCTCTTCTTGGCTAGTCCTTCGCAGCTGCTGTGTTCTTGGAACTCAGGGCTTTCTGGTTAATAGAACCCTTACCCTAGGCGTAACTCAAACCTTAAGCCTAGGAAGGAAAATCAGCCTATGGTTCGGGATGGTCTCATGGAAATATCAGTGGTGGCAGCCAAGTTGCGTCACTTTTGCGCTCCCCTTGGGATGCCTTTCGCAGCTGCAGTGTGCCTGGAGCCCAGGGCTTCCTGGTTTTAAAAGTCCTAGGCCTATGCCTAAGAGTAACCCTAGGAAGGTAAATCAGCCGGGTATTAGGGTTCTTCCTAAGGGAAAAGCCGTGAAAGCAGCCATGTTGTGGCACTTCTGCACTCCCTTTGGGATGCCTTTGGCAGATGAAGTAAGCCTGGAACTCAGGGCTTCCTGGTTAAAGAAATCCAAGCCCTAGGCTGAACCCTAACCCTAACCCTAGGCAGATAAATCAGCCTAGGTATAGGGATGGTGCCAAGGAAAAAGCTGTGAAAGCTGCCATGTTGTTGCACTTTTGTACTCCCCTTGGGATGCCTTGAACAGCTGCAGTGTGCCTGGAGCCCAGGGCTTCCTGGTTTTAAATGTCCTAGGCCTAAGCCTAACAGTAACCCTAGGAAGGTAAATCAGCCGGGTATTAGGGTTCTTCCTAAGGGAAAAGCCGTGAAAGCAGCCATGTTGTGGCACTTCTGCACTCCCTTTGGGATGCCTTTGGCAGATGAAGTAAGCCTGGAACTCAGGGCTTCCTGGTTAAAGAAATCCAAGCCCTAGGCTGAAGCCTAACCCTAACCCTAGGCAGATAAATCAGCCTAGGTATAGGGATGGTGCCAAGGAAAAAGCTGTGAAAGCTGCCATGTTGTTGCACTTTTGTACTCCCCTTGGGATGCCTTGAACAGCTGCAGTGTGCCTGGAGCCCAGGGCTTCCTAGTTTCAAAAATCCTAGCCCTAGGCCTAAGCCTAACAGTAACCCTGGGAAGGGAAATCAGCCTGGTGTTAGGCTTCTTGCCAAGGAAAAAGCCGTGAAAGCAGCCATGTTGTGGCACTTTTGCACTCCCTTTTGGATGCCTTTCACAGCTCCAGTGTGCCTGGAACTCAGGGCTTCCTGATTTTAAAAATCCTAGCCCTAGGCCGAACCCCAACCCTAAGACGAGAAAGGCAAATCAGCCAGGAATTAGGCATGTCCCCAAGGAAAAAGCTGTGGAGGCAGGCATGTTGTGCTACTTTTGCGCTCTTCTTGGCTAGTCCTTCGCAGCTGCTGTGTTCTTGGAACTCAGGGCTTTCTGGTTAATAGACCCTTACCCTAGGTGTAACTCAAACCTTATCCCTAGGAAGGAAAATCAGCCTATGGTTCGGGATGGTCTCATGGAAATATCAGTGGTGGCAGCCAAGTTGCGTCACTTTTGCTCTCCCCTTGGGATGCCTTTCGCAGCTGCAGTGTGCCTGGAGCCCAGGGCTTCCTGGTTTTAAAAGTCCTAGGCCTAAGCCTAACAGTAACCCTAGGAAGGTAAATCAGCCGGGTATTAGGGTTCTTCCTAAGGGAAAAGCCGTGAAAGCAGCCATGTTGTGGCACTTCTGCACTCCCTTTGGGATGCCTTTGGCAGATGAAGTAAGCCTGGAACTCAGGGCTTCCTGGTTAAAGAAATCCAAGCCCTAGGCCGAAACCCAACCCTAAGACGAGAAAGGCAAATCAGCCAGGAATTAGGCATGTCCCCAAGGAAAAAGCTGTGGAGGCAGGCATGTTGTGGTACTTTTGCGCTCTTCTTGGCTAGTCCTTCGCAGCTGCTGTGTTCTTGGAACTCAGGGCTTTCTGGTTAATAGACCCTTACCCTAGGCGTAACTCAAACCTAACCCTAGGAAGGAAAATCAGCCTATGGTTCGGGATGGTCTCATGGAAATATCAGTGGTGGCAGCCAAGTTGCGTCACTTTTGCGCTCCCCTTGGGATGCCTTTCGCAGCTGCAGTGTGCCTGGAGCCCAGGGCTTCCTGGTTTTAAAAGTCCTAGGCCTAATCCTAACAGTAACCCTAGGAAGGTAAATCAGCCGGGTATTAGGGTTCTTCCTAAGGGAAAAGCCGTGAAAGCAGCCATGTTGTGGCACTTCTGCACTCCCTTTGGGATGCCTTTGGCAGATGAAGTAAGCCTGGAACTCAGGGCTTCCTGGTTAAAGAAATCCAAGCCCTAGGCTGAACCCTAACCCTAACCCTAGGCAGATAAATCAGCCTAGGTATAGGGATGGTGCCAAGGAAAAAGCTGTGAAAGCTGCCATGTTGTTGCACTTTTGTACTCCCCTTGGGATGCCTTGAACAGCTGCAGTGTGCCTGGAGCTAAGGGCTTCCTAGTTTCAAAAATCCTAGCCCTAGGCCTAGGCCTAACAGTAACCCTGGGAAGGTAAATCAGCCTGGTGTTAGGCGTCTTGCCAAGGAAAAAGCCGTGAAAGCAGCCATGTTGTGGCACTTTTGCACTCCCTTTTGGATGCCTTTCACAGCTCCAGTGTGCCTGGAACTCAGGGCTTCCTGATTTTAAAAATCCTAGCCCTAGGCCGAACCCCAGCCGTAAGACGAGAAAGGCAAATCAGCCAGGAATTAGGCATGTCCCCAAGGAAAAAGCTGTGGAGGCAGGCATGTTGTGGTACTTTTGCGCTCTTCTTGGCTAGTCCTTCGCAGCTGCTGTGTTCTTGGAACTCAGGGCTTTCTGGTAAATAGAGCCCTTACCCTAGGCGTAACTCAAACCTTAACCCTAGGAAGGAAAATCAGCCTATGGTTCGGGATGGTCTCATGGAAATATCAGTGGTGGCAGCCAAGTTGCGTCACTTTTGCGCTCCCCTTGGGTTGCCTTTCGCAGCTGCAGTGTGCCTGGAGCCCAGGGCTTCCTGGTTTTAAAAGTCCTAGGCCTAAGCCTAACAGTAACCCTAGGAAGGTAAATCAGCCGGGTATTAGGGTTCTTCCTAAGGGAAAAGCCGTGAAAGCAGCCATGTTGTGGCACTTCTGCACTCCCTTTGGGATGCCTTTGGCAGATGAAGTAAGCCTGGAACTCAGGGCTTCCTGGTTAAAGAAATCCAAGCCCTAGGCTGAACCCTAACCCTAACCCTAGGCAGATAAATCAGCCTAGGTATAGGGATGGTGCCAAGGAAAAAGCTGTGAAAGCTGCCATGTTGTTGCACTTTTGTACTCCCCTTGGGATGCCTTGAACAGCTGCAGTGTGCCTGGAGCCCAGGGCTTCCTAGTTTCAAAAATCCTAGTCCTAGGCCTAAGCCTAACAGTAACCCTGGGAAGGGAAATCAGCCTGGTGTTAGGCTTCTTGCCAAGGAAAAAGCCGTGAAAGCAGCCATGCTGTGGCACTTTTGCACTCCCTTTTGGATGCCTTTCACAGCTCCAGTGTGCCTGGAACTCAGGGCTTCCTGATTTTAAAAATCCTAGCCCTAGGCCGAACCCCAACCCTAAGACGAGAAAGGCAAATCAGCCAGGAATTAGGCATGTCCCCAAGGAAAAAGCTGTGGAGGCAGGCATGTTGTGGTACTTTTGCGCTCTTCTTGGCTAGTCCTTCGCAGCTGCTGTGTTCTTGGAACTCAGGGCTTTCTGGTTAATAGACCCTTACCCTAGGCGTAACTCAAACCTTAACCCTAGGAAGGAAAATCAGCCTATGGTTCGGGATGGTCTCATGGAAATATCAGTGGTGGCAGCCAAGTTGCGTCACTTTTGCGCTCCCCTTGGGATGCCTTTCGCAGCTGCAGTGTGCCTGGAGCCCAGGGCTTCCTGGTTTTAAAAGTCCTAGGCCTAAGCCTAACAGTAACCCTAGGAAGGTAAATCAGCCGGGTATTAGGGTTCTTCCTAAGGGAAAAGCCGTGAAAGCAGCCATGGTGTGGCACTTCTGCACTCCCTTTGGGATGCCTTTGGCAGATGAAGTAAGCCTGGAACTCAGGGCTTCCTGGTTAAAGAAATCCAAGCCCTAGGCTGAAGCCTAACCCTAACCCTAGGCAGATAAATCAGCCTAGGTATAGGGATGGTGCCAAGGAAAAAGCTGTGAAAGCTGCCATGTTGTTGCACTTTTGTACTCCCCTTGGGATGCCTTGAACAGCTGCAGTGTGCCTGGAGCCCAGGGCTTCCTAGTTTCAAAAATCCTAGCCCTAGGCCTAAGCCTAACAGTAACCCTGGGAAGGTAAATCAGCCTGGTGTTAGGCTTCTTGCCAAGGAAAAAGCCGTGAAAGCAGCCATGTTGTGGCACTTTTGCACTCCCTTTTGGATGCCTTTCACAGCTCCAGTGTGCCTGGAACTCAGGGCTTCCTGATTTTAAAAATCCTAGCCCTAGGCCGAACCCCAACCCTAAGACGAGAAAGGCAAATCAGCCAGGAATTAGGCATGTCCCCAAGGAAAAAGCTGTGGAGGCAGGCATGTTGTGCTACTTTTGCGCTCTTCTTGGGTAGTCCTTCGCAGCTGCTGTGTTCTTGGAACTCAGGGCTTTCTGGTAAATAGAGCCCTTACCCTAGGCGTAACTCAAACCTTAACCCTAGGAAGGAAAATCAGCCTATGGTTCGGGATGGTCTCATGGAAATATCAGTGGTGGCAGCCAAGTTGCGTCACTTTTGCGCTCCCCTTGGGTTGCCTTTCGCAGCTGCAGTGTGCCTGGAGCCCAGGGCTTCCTGGTTTTAAAAGTCCTAGGCCTAAGCCTAACAGTAACCCTAGGAAGGTAAATCAGCCGGGTATTAGGGTTCTTCCTAAGGGAAAAGCCGTGAAAGCAGCCATGTTGTGGCACTTCTGCACTCCCTTTGGGCTGCCTTTGGCAGATGAAGTAAGCCTGGAACTCAGGGCTTCCTGGTTAAAGAAATCCAAGCCCTAGGCTGAACCCTAACCCTAACCCTAGGCAGATAAATCAGCCTAGGTATAGGGATGGTGCCAAGGAAAAAGCTGTGAAAGCTGCCATGTTGTTGCACTTTTGTACTCCCCTTGGGATGCCTTGAACAGCTGCAGTGTGCCTGGAGCCCAGGGCTTCCTAGTTTTAAAAATCCTAGCCCTAGGCCTAAGCCTAACAGTAACCCTGGGAAGGCAAATCAGCCTGGTGTTAGGCTTCTTGCCAAGGAAAAAGCCGTGAAAGCAGCCATGTTGTGGCACTTTTGCACTCCCTTTTGGATGCCTTTCACAGCTGCAGTGTGCCTGGAACTCAGGGCTTCCTGATTTTAAAAATCCTAGCCCTAGGCCGAACCCCAACCCTAAGACGAGAAAGGCAAATCAGCCAGGAATTAGGCATGTCCCCAAGGAAAAAGCTGTGGAGGCAGGCATGTTGTGCTACTTTTGCGCTCTTCTTGGCTAGTCCTTCGCAGCTGCTGTGTTCTTGGAACTCAGGGCTTTCTGGTTAATAGAGCCCTTACCCTAGGCGTAACTCAAACCTTAACCCTAGGAAGGAAAATCAGCCTATGGTTCGGGATGCTCTCATGGAAATATCAGTGGTGGCAGCCAAGTTGCGTCACTTTTGCGCTCCCCTTGGGATGCCTTTCGCAGCTGCAGTGTGCCTGGAGCTAAGGGCCTCCTAGTTTCAAAAATCCTAGCCCTAGGCCTAAGCCTAACAGTAACCCTAGGAAGGTAAATCAGCCGGGTATTAGGGTTCTTCCTAAGGGAAAAGCCGTGAAAGCAGCCATGTTGTGGCACTTCTGCACTCCCTTTGGGATGCCTTTGGCAGATGAAGTAAGCCTGGAACTCAGGGCTTCCTGGTTAAAGAAATCCAAGCCCTAGGCTGAAGCCTAACCCTAACCCTAGGCAGATAAATCAGCCTAGGTATAGGGATGGTGCCAAGGAAAAAGCTGTGAAAGCTGCCATGTTGTTGCACTTTTGTACTCCCCTTGGGATGCCTTGAACAGCTGCAGTGTGCCTGGAGCTAAGGGCTTCCTAGTTTCAAAAATCCTAGCCCTAGGCCTAGGCCTAACAGTAACCCTGGGAAGGTAAATCAGCCTGCTGTTAGGCTTCTTGCCAAGGAAAAAGCCGTGAAAGCAGCCATGTTGTGGCACTTTTGCACTCCCTTTTGGATGCCTTTCACAGCTGCAGTGTGCCTGGAACTCAGGGCTTCCTGATTTTAAAAATCCTAGCCCTAGGACGAACCCCAGCCCTAAGACGAGAAAGGCAAATCAGCCAGGAATTAGGCATGTCCCCAAGGAAAAAGCTGTGGAGGCAGGCATGTTGTGCTACTTTTGCGCTCTTCTTGGCTAGTCCTTCGCAGCTGCTGTGTTCTTGGAACTCAGGGCTTTCTGGTTAATAGAACCCTTACCCTAGGCGTAACTCAAACCTTAAGCCTAGGAAGGAAAATCAGCCTATGGTTCGGGATGGTCTCATGGAAATATCAGTGGTGGCAGCCAAGTTGCGTCACTTTTGCGCTCCCCTTGGGATGCCTTTTGCAGCTGCAGTGTGCCTGGAGCCCAGGGCTTCCTGGTTTTAAAAGTCCCAGGCCTAAGCCTAACAGTAACCCTAGGAAGGTAAATCAGCCGGGTATTAGGGTTCTTCCTAAGGGAAAAGCCGTGAAAGCAGCCATGTTGTGGCACTTCTGCACTCCCTTTGGGATGCCTTTGGCAGATGAAGTAAGCCTGGAACTCAGGGCTTCCTGGTTAAAGAAATCCAAGCCCTAGGCTGAACCCTAACCCTAACCCTAGGCAGATAAATCAGCCTAGGTATAGGGATGGTGCCAAGGAAAAAGCTGTGAAAGCTGCCATGTTGTTGCACTTTTGTACTCCCCTTGGGATGCCTTGAACAGCTGCAGTGTGCCTGGAGCCCAGGGCTTCCTGGTTTTAAATGTCCTAGGCCTAAGCCTAACAGTAACCCTAGGAAGGTAAATCAGCCGGGTATTAGGGTTCTTCCTAAGGGAAAAGCCGTGAAAGCAGCCATGTTGTGGCACTTCTGCACTCCCTTTGGGATGCCTTTGGCAGATGAAGTAAGCCTGGAACTCAGGGCTTCCTGGTTAAAGAAATCCAAGCCCTAGGCTGAAGCCTAACCCTAACCCTAGGCAGATAAATCAGCCTAGGTATAGGGATGGTGCCAAGGAAAAAGCTGTGAAAGCTGCCATGTTGTTGCACTTTTGTACTCCCCTTGGGATGCCTTGAACAGCTGCAGTGTGCCTGGAGCCCAGGGCTTCCTAGTTTCAAAAATCCTAGCCCTAGGCCTAAGCCTAACAGTAACCCTGGGAAGGTAAATCAGCCTGGTGTTAGGCTTCTTGCCAAGGAAAAAGCCGTGAAAGCAGCCATGTTGTGGCACTTTTGCACTCCCTTTTGGATGCCTTTCACAGCTCCAGTGTGCCTGGAACTCAGGGCTTCCTGATTTTAAAAATCCTAGCCCTAGGCCGAACCCCAACCCTAAGACGAGAAAGGCAAATCAGCCAGGAATTAGGCATGTCCCCAAGGAAAAAGCTGTGGAGGCAGGCATGTTGTGCTACTTTTGCGCTCTTCTTGGCTAGTCCTTCGCAGCTGCTGTGTTCTTGGAACTCAGGGCTTTCTGGTTAATAGACCCTTACCCTAGGTGTAACTCAAACCTTAACCCTAGGAAGGAAAATCAGCCTATGGTTCGGGATGGTCTCATGGAAATATCAGTGGTGGCAGCCAAGTTGCGTCACTTTTGCGCTCCCCTTGGGATGCCTTTCGCAGCTGCAGTGTGCCTGGAGCCCAGGGCTTCCTGGTTTTAAAAGTCCTAGGCCTAAGCCTAACAGTAACCCTAGGAAGGTAAATCAGCCGGGTATTAGGGTTCTTCCTAAGGGAAAAGCCGTGAAAGCAGCCATGTTGTGGCACTTCTGCACTCCCTTTGGGATGCCTTTGGCAGATGAAGTAAGCCTGGAACTCAGGGCTTCCTGGTTAAAGAAATCCAAGCCCAAGGCCGAAACCCAACCCTAAGACGAGAAAGGCAAATCAGCCAGGAATTAGGCATGTCCCCAAGGAAAAAGCTGTGGAGGCAGGCATGTTGTGGTACTTTTGCGCTCTTCTTGGCTAGTCCTTCGCAGCTGCTGTGTTCTTGGAACTCAGGGCTTTCTGGTTAATAGAACCCTTACCCTAGGCGTAACTCAAACCTAACCCTAGGAAGGAAAATCAGCCTATGGTTCGGGATGGTCTCATGGAAATATCAGTGGTGGCACCCAAGTTGCGTCACTTTTGCGCTCCCCTTGGGATGCCTTTCGCAGCTGCAGTGTGCCTGGAGCCCAGGGCTTCCTGGTTTTAAAAGTCCTAGGCCTAAGCCTAACAGTAACCCTAGGAAGGTAAATCAGCCGGGTATTAGGGTTCTTCCTAAGGGAAAAGCCGTGAAAGCAGCCATGTTGTGGCACTTCTGCACTCCCTTTGGGATGCCTTTGGCAGATGAAGTAAGCCTGGAACTCAGGGCTTCCTGGTTAAAGAAATCCAAGCCCTAGGCTGAACCCTAACCCTAACCCTAGGCAGATAAATCAGCCTAGGTATAGGGATGGTGCCAAGGAAAAAGCTGTGAAAGCTGCCATGTTGTTGCACTTTTGTACTCCCCTTGGGATGCCTTGAACAGCTGCAGTGTGCCTGGAGCTAAGGGCTTCCTAGTTTCAAAAATCCTAGCCCTAGGCCTAGGCCTAACAGTAACCCTGGGAAGGTAAATCAGCCTGGTGTTAGGCTTCTTGCCAAGGAAAAAGCCGTGAAAGCAGCCATGTTGTGGCACTTTTGCACTCCCTTTTGGATGCCTTTCACAGCTCCAGTGTGCCTGGAACTCAGGGCTTCCTGATTTTAAAAATCCTAGCCCTAGGCCGAACCCCAGCCCTAAGACGAGAAAGGCAAATCAGCCAGGAATTAGGCATGTCCCCAAGGAAAAAGCTGTGGAGGCAGGCATGTTGTGCTACTTTTGCGCTCTTCTTGGGTAGTCCTTCGCAGCTGCTGTGTTCTTGGAACTCAGGGCTTTCTGGTTAATAGGACCCTTACCTTAGGCGTAACTCAAACCTTAAGCCTAGGAAGGAAAATCAGCCTATGGTTCGGGATGGTCTCATGGAAATATCAGTGGTGGCAGCCAAGTTGTGTCACTTTTGCGCTCCCCTTGGGATGCCTTTCGCAGCTGCAGTGTGCCTGGAGCCCAGGACTTCCTGGTTTTAAAAGTCCTAGGCCTAAGCCTAACAGTAACCCTAGGAAGGTAAATCAGCCGGGTATTAGGGTTCTTCCTAAGGGAAAAGCCGTGAAAGCAGCCATGTTGTGGCACTTCTGCACTCCCTTTGGGATGCCTTTGGCAGATGAAGTAAGCCTGGAACTCAGGGCTTCCTGGTTAAAGAAATCCAAGCCCTAGGCTGAACCCTAACCCTAACCCTAGGCAGATAAATCAGCCTAGGTATAGGGATGGTGCCAAGGAAAAAGCTGTGAAAGCTGCCATGTTGTTGCACTTTTGTACTCCCCTTGGGATGCCTTGAACAGCTGCAGTGTGCCTGGAGCCCAGGGCTTCCTAGTTTCAAAAATCCTAGCCCTAGGCCTAAGCCTAACAGTAACCCTGGGAAGGTAAATCAGCCTGGTGTTAGGCTTCTTGCCAAGGAAAAAGCCGTGAAAGCAGCCATGTTGTGGCACTTTTGCACTCCCTTTTGGATGCCTTTCACAGCTCCAGTGTGCCTGGAACTCAGGGCTTCCTGATTTTAAAAATCCTAGCCCTAGGCCGAACCCCAACCCTAAGACGAGAAAGGCAAATCAGCCAGGAATTAGGCATGTCCCCAAGGAAAAAGCTGTGGAGGCAGGCATGTTGTGGTACTTTTGCGCTCTTCTTGGGTAGTCCTTCGCAGCTGCTGTGTTCTTGGAACTCAGGGCTTTCTGGTTAATAGACCCTTACCCTAGGCGTAACTCAAACCTTAACCCTAGGAAGGAAAATCAGCCTATGGTTCGGGATGGTCTCATGGAAATATCAGTGGTGGCAGCCAAGTTGCGTCACTTTTGCGCTCCCCTTGGGATGCCTTTCGCAGCTGCAGTGTGCCTGGAGCTAAGGGCTTCCTAGTTTCAAAAATCCTAGCCCTAGGCCTAAGCCTAACAGTAACCCTAGGAAGGTAAATCAGCCTGGTGTTAGGCTTCTTGCCAAGGAAAAAGCCGTGAAAGCAGCCATGTTGTGGCTCTTTTGCACTCCCTATTGGATGCCTTTCACAGCTCCAGTGTGCCTGGAACTCAGGGCTTCCTGATTTTAAAAATCCTAGCCCTAGGCCGAACCCCAACCCTAAGACGAGAAAGGCAAATCAGCCAGGAATTAGGCATGTCCCCAAGGAAAAAGCTGTGGAGGCAGGCATGTTGTGCTACTTTTGCGCTCTTCTTGGCTAGTCCTTCGCAGCTGCTGTGTTCTTGGAACTCAGGGCTTTCTGGTTAATAGAACCCTTACCCTAGGTGTAACTCAAACCTTATCCCTAGGAAGGAAAATCAGCCTATGGTTCGGGATGGTCTCATGGAAATATCAGTGGTGGCAGCCAAGTTGCGTCACTTTTGCGCTCCCCTTGGGATGCCTTTCGCAGCTGCAGTGTGCCTGGAGCCCAGGGCTTCCTGGTTTTAAAAGTCCTAGGCCTAAGCCTAACAGTAACCCTAGGAAGGTAAATCAGCCGGGTATTAGGGTTCTTCCTAAGGGAAAAGCCGTGAAAGCAGCCATGTTGTGGCACTTCTGCACTCCCTTTGGGATGCCTTTGGCAGATGAAGTAAGCCTGGAACTCAGGGCTTCCTGGTTAAAGAAATCCAAGCCCTAGGCTGAACCCTAACCCTAACCCTAGGCAGATAAATCAGCCTAGGTATAGGGATGGTGCCAAGGAAAAAGCTGTGAAAGCTGCCATGTTGTTGCACTTTTGTACTCCCCTTGGGATGCCTTTCGCAGCTGCAGTGTGCCTGGAGCCCAGGGCTTCCTGGTTTTAAAAGTCCTAGGCCTAAGCCTAACAGTAACCCTAGGAAGGTAAATCAGCCGGGTATTAGGGTTCTTCCTAAGGGAAAAGCCGTGAAAGCAGCCATGTTGTGGCACTTCTGGACTCCCTTTGGGATGCCTTTGGCAGATGAAGTAAGCCTGGAACTCAGGGCTTCCTGGTTAAAGAAATCCAAGCCCTAGGCCGAAACCCAACCCTAAGACGAGAAAGGCAAATCAGCCAGGAATTAGGCATGTCCCCAAGGAAAAAGCTGTGGAGGCAGGCATGTTGTGCTACTTTTGCGCTCTTCTTGGCTAGTCCTTCGCAGCTGCTGTGTTCTTGGAACTCAGGGCTTTCTGGTTAATAGACCCTTACCCTAGGCGTAACTCAAACCTAACCCTAGGAAGGAAAATCAGCCTATGGTTCGGGATGGTCTCATGGAAATATCAGTGGTGGCAGCCAAGTTGCGTCACTTTTGCGCTCCCCTTGGGATGCCTTTCGCAGCTGCAGTGTGCCTGGAGCCCAGGGCTTCCTGGTTTTAAAAGTCCTAGGCCTAAGCCTAACAGTAACCCTAGGAAGGTAAATCAGCCGGGTATTAGGGTTCTTCCTAAGGGAAAAGCCGTGAAAGCAGCCATGTTGTGGCACTTCTGCACTCCCTTTGGGATGCCTTTGGCAGATGAAGTAAGCCTGGAACTCAGGGCTTCCTGGTTAAAGAAATCCAAGCCCTAGGCTGAACCCTAACCCTAACCCTAGGCAGATAAATCAGCCTAGGTATAGGGATGGTGCCAAGGAAAAAGCTGTGAAAGCTGCCATGTTGTTGCACTTTTGTACTCCCCTTGGGATGCCTTGAACAGCTGCAGTGTGCCTGGAGCTAAGGGCTTCCTAGTTTCAAAAATCCTAGCCCTAGGCCTAAGCCTAACAGTAACCCTGGGAAGGTAAATCAGCCTGCTGTTAGGCTTCTTGCCAAGGAAAAAGCCGTGAAAGCAGCCATGTTGTGGCACTTTTGCACTCCCTTTTGGATGGCTTTCACAGCTGCAGTGTGCCTGGAACTCAGGGCTTCCTGATTTTAAAAATCCTAGCCCTAGGCCGAACCCCAGCCCTAAGACGAGAAAGGCAAATCAGCCAGGAATTAGGCATGTCCCCAAGGAAAAAGCTGTGGAGGCAGGCATGTTGTGCTACTTTTGCGCTCTTCTTGGCTAGTCCTTCGCAGCTGCTGTGTTCTTGGAACTCAGGGCTTTCTGGTTAATAGAACCCTTACCCTAGGTGTAACTCAAACCTTATCCCTAGGAAGGAAAATCAGCCTATGGTTCGGGATGGTCTCATGGAAATATCAGTGGTGGCAGCCAAGTTGCGTCACTTTTGCGCTCCCCTTGGGATGCCTTTCGCAGCTGCAGTGTGCCTGGAGCTAAGGGCCTCCTAGTTTCAAAAATCCTAGCCCTAGGCCTAAGCCTAACAGTAACCCTAGGAAGGTAAATCAGCCTGGTGTTAGGCTTCTTGCCAAGGAAAAAGCCGTGAAAGCAGCCATGTTGTGGCACTTTTGCACTCCCTATTGGATGCCTTTCACAGCTCCAGTGTGCCTGGAACTCAGGGCTTCCTTATTTTAAAAATCCTAGCCCTAGGCCGAACCCCAACCCTAAGACGAGAAAGGCAAATCAGCCAGGAATTAGGCATGTCCCCAAGGAAAAAGCTGTGGAGGCAGGCATGTTGTGCTACTTTTGCGCTCTTCTTGGCTAGTCCTTCGCAGCTGCTGTGTTCTTGGAACTCAGGGCTTTCTGGTTAATAGAACCCTTACCCTAGGTGTAACTCAAACCTTATCCCTAGGAAGGAAAATCAGCCTATGGTTCGGGATGGTCTCATGGAAATATCAGTGGTGGCAGCCAAGTTGCGTCACTTTTGCGCTCCCCTTGGGATGCCTTTCGCAGCTGCAGTGTGCCTGGAGCCCAGGGCTTCCTGGTTTTAAAAGTCCTAGGCCTAAGCCTAACAGTAACCCTAGGAAGGTAAATCAGCCGGGTATTAGGGTTCTTCCTAAGGGAAAAGCCGTGAAAGCAGCCATGTTGTGGCACTTCTGCACTCCCTTTGGGATGCCTTTGGCAGATGAAGTAAGCCTGGAACTCAGGGCTTCCTGGTTAAAGAAATCCAAGCCCTAGGCTGAACCCTAACCCTAACCCTAGGCAGATAAATCAGCCTAGGTATAGGGATGGTGCCAAGGAAAAAGCTGTGAAAGCTGCCATGTTGTTGCACTTTTGTACTCCCCTTGGGATGCCTTGAACAGCTGCAGTGTGCCTGGAGCCCAGGGCTTCCTGGTTTTAAATGTCCTAGGCCTAAGCCTAACAGTAACCCTAGGAAGGTAAATCAGCCGGGTATTAGGGTTCTTCCTAAGGGAAAAGCCGTGAAAGCAGCCATGTTGTGGCACTTCTGCACTCCCTTTGGGATGCCTTTGGCAGATGAAGTAAGCCTGGAACTCAGGGCTTCCTGGTTAAAGAAATCCAAGCCCTAGGCTGAACCCTAACCCTAACCCTAGGCAGATAAATCAGCCTAGGTATAGGGATGGTGCCAAGGAAAAAGCTGTGAAAGCTGCCATGTTGTTGCACTTTTGTACTCCCCTTGGGATGCCTTGAACAGCTGCAGTGTGCCTGGAGCCCAGGGCTTCCTAGTTTCAAAAATCCTAGCCCTAGGCCTAAGCCTAACAGTAACCCTGGGAAGGTAAATCAGCCTGCTGTTAGGCTTCTTCCCAAGGAAAAAGCCGTGAAAGCAGCCATGTTGTGGCACTTTTGCACTCCCTTTTGGATGCCTTTCACAGCTCCAGTGTGCCTGGAACTCAGGGCTTCCTGATTTTAAAAATCCTAGCCCTAGGCCGAACCCCAGCCCTAAGACGAGAAAGGCAAATCAGCCAGGAATTAGGCATGTCCCCAAGGAAAAAGCTGTGGAGGCAGGCATGTTGTGCTACTTTTGCGCTCTTCTTGGCTAGTCCTTCGCAGCTGCTGTGTTCTTGGAACTCAGGGCTTTCTGGTTAATAGAACCCTTACCCTAGGTGTAACTCAAACCTTATCCCTAGGAAGGAAAATCAGCCTATGGTTCGGGATGGTCTCATGGAAATATCAGTGGTGGCAGCCAAGTTGCGTCACTTTTGCGCTCCCCTTGGGATGCCTTTCGCAGCTGCAGTGTGCCTGGAGCTAAGGGCCTCCTAGTTTCAAAAATCCTAGCCCTAGGCCTAAGCCTAACAGTAACCCTAGGAAGGTAAATCAGCCTGGTGTTAGGCTTCTTGCCAAGGAAAAAGCCGTGAAAGCAGCCATGTTGTGGCACTTTTGCACTCCCTATTGGATGCCTTTCACAGCTCCAGTGTGCCTGGAACTCAGGGCTTCCTTATTTTAAAAATCCTAGCCCTAGGCCGAACCCCAACCCTAAGACGAGAAAGGCAAATCAGCCAGGAATTAGGCATGTCCCCAAGGAAAAAGCTGTGGAGGCAGGCATGTTGTGCTACTTTTGCGCTCTTCTTGGCTAGTCCTTCGCAGCTGCTGTGTTCTTGGAACTCAGGGCTTTCTGGTTAATAGAACCCTTACCCTAGGTGTAACTCAAACCTTATCCCTAGGAAGGAAAATCAGCCTATGGTTCGGGATGGTCTCATGGAAATATCAGTGGTGGCAGCCAAGTTGCGTCACTTTTGCGCTCCCCTTGGGATGCCTTTCGCAGCTGCAGTGTGCCTGGAGCCCAGGGCTTCCTGGTTTTAAAAGTCCTAGGCCTAAGCCTAACAGTAACCCTAGGAAGGTAAATCAGCCGGGTATTAGGGTTCTTCCTAAGGGAAAAGCCGTGAAAGCAGCCATGTTGTGGCACTTCTGCACTCCCTTTGGGATGCCTTTGGCAGATGAAGTAAGCCTGGAACTCAGGGCTTCCTGGTTAAAGAAATCCAAGCCCTAGGCTGAACCCTAACCCTAACCCTAGGCAGATAAATCAGCCTAGGTATAGGGATGGTGCCAAGGAAAAAGCTGTGAAAGCTGCCATGTTGTTGCACTTTTGTACTCCCCTTGGGATGCCTTGAACAGCTGCAGTGTGCCTGGAGCCCAGGGCTTCCTGGTTTTAAATGTCCTAGGCCTAAGCCTAACAGTAACCCTAGGAAGGTAAATCAGCCGGGTATTAGGGTTCTTCCTAAGGGAAAAGCCGTGAAAGCAGCCATGTTGTGGCACTTCTGCACTCCCTTTGGGATGCCTTTGGCAGATGAAGTAAGCCTGGAACTCAGGGCTTCCTGGTTAAAGAAATCCAAGCCCTAGGCTGAAGCCTAACCCTAACCCTAGGCAGATAAATCAGCCTAGGTATAGGGATGGTGCCAAGGAAAAAGCTGTGAAAGCTGCCATGTTGTTGCACTTTTGTACTCCCCTTGGGATGCCTTGAACAGCTGCAGTGTGCCTGGAGCCCAGGGCTTCCTAGTTTCAAAAATCCTAGCCCTAGGCCTAAGCCTAACAGTAACCCTGGGAAGGTAAATCAGCCTGCTGTTAGGCTTCTTCCCAAGGAAAAAGCCGTGAAAGCAGCCATGTTGTGGCACTTTTGCACTCCCTTTTGGATGCCTTTCACAGCTCCAGTGTGCCTGGAACTCAGGGCTTCCTGATTTTAAAAATCCTAGCCCTAGGCCGAACCCCAACCCTAAGACGAGAAAGGCAAATCAGCCAGGAATTAGGCATGTCCCCAAGGAAAAAGCTGTGGAGGCAGGCATGTTGTGCTACTTTTGCGCTCTTCTTGGCTAGTCCTTCGCAGCTGCTGTGTTCTTGGAACTCAGGGCTTTCTGGTTAATAGACCCTTACCCTAGGTGTAACTCAAATCTTATCCCTAGGAAGGAAAATCAGCCTATGGTTCGGGATGGTCTCATGGAAATATCAGTGGTGGCAGCCAAGTTGCGTCACTTTTGCGCTCCCCTTGGGATGCCTTTCGCAGCTGCAGTGTGCCTGGAGCCCAGGGCTTCCTGGTTTTAAAAGTCCTAGGCCTAAGCCTAACAGTAACCCTAGGAAGGTAAATCAGCCGGGTATTAGGGTTCTTCCTAAGGGAAAAGCCGTGAAAGCAGCCATGTTGTGGCACTTCTGGACTCCCTTTGGGATGCCTTTGGCAGATGAAGTAAGCCTGGAACTCAGGGCTTCCTGGTTAAAGAAATCCAAGCCCTAGGCCGAAACCCAACCCTAAGACGAGAAAGGCAAATCAGCCAGGAATTAGGCATGTCCCCAAGGAAAAAGCTGTGGAGGCAGGCATGTTGTGCTACTTTTGCGCTCTTCTTGGCTAGTCCTTCGCAGCTGCTGTGTTCTTGGAACTCAGGGCTTTCTGGTTAATAGACCCTTACCCTAGGCGTAACTCAAACCTAACCCTAGGAAGGAAAATCAGCCTATGGTTCGGGATGGTCTCATGGAAATATCAGTGGTGGCAGCCAAGTTGCGTCACTTTTGCGCTCCCCTTGGGATGCCTTTCGCAGCTGCAGTGTGCCTGGAGCCCAGGGCTTCCTGGTTTTAAAAGTCCTAGGCCTAAGCCTAACAGTAACCCTAGGAAGGTAAATCAGCCGGGTATTAGGGTTCTTCCTAAGGGAAAAGCCGTGAAAGCAGCCATGTTGTGGCACTTCTGCACTCCCTTTGGGATGCCTTTGGCAGATGAAGTAAGCCTGGAACTCAGGGCTTCCTGGTTAAAGAAATCCAAGCCCTAGGCTGAACCCTAACCCTAACCCTAGGCAGATAAATCAGCCTAGGTATAGGGATGGTGCCAAGGAAAAAGCTGTGAAAGCTGCCATGTTGTTGCACTTTTGTACTCCCCTTGGGATGCCTTGAACAGCTGCAGTGTGCCTGGAGCTAAGGGCTTCCTAGTTTCAAAAATCCTAGCCCTAGGCCTAGGCCTAACAGTAACCCTGGGAAGGTAAATCAGCCTGCTGTTAGGCTTCTTGCCAAGGAAAAAGCCGTGAAAGCAGCCATGTTGTGGCACTTTTGCACTCCCTTTTGGATGCCTTTCACAGCTCCAGTGTGCCTGGAACTCAGGGCTTCCTGATTTTAAAAATCCTAGCCCTAGGCCGAACCCCAGCCCTAAGACGAGAAAGGCAAATCAGCCAGGAATTAGGCATGTCCCCAAGGAAAAAGCTGTGGAGGCAGGCATGTTGTGCTACTTTTGCGCTCTTCTTGGCTAGTCCTTCGCAGCTGCTGTGTTCTTGGAACTCAGGGCTTTCTGGTTAATAGAACCCTTACCCTAGGTGTAACTCAAACCTTATCCCTAGGAAGGAAAATCAGCCTATGGTTCGGGATGGTCTCATGGAAATATCAGTGGTGGCAGCCAAGTTGCGTCACTTTTGCGCTCCCCTTGGGATGCCTTTCGCAGCTGCAGTGTGCCTGGAGCTAAGGGCTTCCTAGTTTCAAAAATCCTAGCCCTAGGCCTAAGCCTAACAGTAACCCTAGGAAGGTAAATCAGCCTGGTGTTAGGCTTCTTGCCAAGGAAAAAGCCGTGAAAGCAGCCATGTTGTGGCTCTTTTGCACTCCCTATTGGATGCCTTTCACAGCTCCAGTGTGCCTGGAACTCAGGGCTTCCTGATTTTAAAAATCCTAGCCCTAGGCCGAACCCCAACCCTAAGACGAGAAAGGCAAATCAGCCAGGAATTAGGCATGTCCCCAAGGAAAAAGCTGTGGAGGCAGGCATGTTGTGCTACTTTTGCGCTCTTCTTGGCTAGTCCTTCGCAGCTGCTGTGTTCTTGGAACTCAGGGCTTTCTGGTTAATAGAACCCTTACCCTAGGTGTAACTCAAACCTTATCCCTAGGAAGGAAAATCAGCCTATGGTTCGGGATGGTCTCATGGAAATATCAGTGGTGGCAGCCAAGTTGCGTCACTTTTGCGCTCCCCTTGGGATGCCTTTCGCAGCTGCAGTGTGCCTGGAGCCCAGGGCTTCCTGGTTTTAAATGTCCTAGGCCTAAGCCTAACAGTAACCCTAGGAAGGTAAATCAGCCGGGTATTAGGGTTCTTCCTAAGGGAAAAGCCGTGAAAGCAGCCATGTTGTGGCACTTCTGGACTCCCTTTGGGATGCCTTTGGCAGATGAAGTAAGCCTGGAACTCAGGGCTTCCTGGTTAAAGAAATCCAAGCCCTAGTCCGAAACCCAACCCTAAGACGAGAAAGGCAAATCAGCCAGGAATTAGGCATGTCCCCAAGGAAAAAGCTGTGGAGGCAGGCATGTTGTGGTACTTTTGCGCTCTTCTTGGCTAGTCCTTCGCAGCTGCTGTGTTCTTGGAACTCAGGGCTTTCTGGTTAATAGACCCTTACCCTAGGCGTAACTCAAACCTAACCCTAGGAAGGAAAATCAGCCTATGGTTCGGGATGGTCTCATGGAAATATCAGTGGTGGCAGCCAAGTTGCGTCACTTTTGCGCTCCCCTTGGGATGCCTTTCGCAGCTGCAGTGTGCCTGGAGCCCAGGGCTTCCTGGTTTTAAAAGTCCTAGGCCTAAGCCTAACAGTAACCCTAGGAAGGTAAATCAGCCGGGTATTAGGGTTCTTCCTAAGGGAAAAGCCGTGAAAGCAGCCATGTTGTGGCACTTCTGCACTCCCTTTGGGATGCCTTTGGCAGATGAAGTAAGCCTGGAACTCAGGGCTTCCTGGTTAAAGAAATCCAAGCCCTAGGCTGAACCCTAACCCTAACCCTAGGCAGATAAATCAGCCTAGGTATAGGGATGGTGCCAAGGAAAAAGCTGTGAAAGCTGCCATGTTGTTGCACTTTTGTACTCCCCTTGGGATGCCTTGAACAGCTGCAGTGTGCCTGGAGCTAAGGGCTTCCTAGTTTCAAAAATCCTAGCCCTAGGCCTAGGCCTAACAGTAACCCTGGGAAGGTAAATCAGCCTGCTGTTAGGCTTCTTGCCAAGGAAAAAGCCGTGAAAGCAGCCATGTTGTGGCACTTTTGCACTCCCTTTTGGATGCCTTTCACAGCTCCAGTGTGCCTGGAACTCAGGGCTTCCTGATTTTAAAAATCCTAGCCCTAGGCCGAACCCCAGCCCTAAGACGAGAAAGGCAAATCAGCCAGGAATTAGGCATGTCCCCAAGGAAAAAGCTGTGGAGGCAGGCATGTTGTGCTACTTTTGCGCTCTTCTTGGCTAGTCCTTCGCAGCTGCTGTGTTCTTGGAACTCAGGGCTTTCTGGTTAATAGAACCCTTACCCTAGGTGTAACTCAAACCTTATCCCTAGGAAGGAAAATCAGCCTATGGTTCGGGATGGTCTCATGGAAATATCAGTGGTGGCAGCCAAGTTGCATCACTTTTGCGCTCCCCTTGGGATGCCTTTCGCAGCTGCAGTGTGCCTGGAGCTAAGGGCTTCCTAGTTTCAAAAATCCTAGCCCCAGGCCTAAGCCTAACAGTAACCCTAGGAAGGTAAATCAGCCTGGTGTTAGGCTTCTTGCCAAGGAAAAAGCCGTGAAAGCAGCCATGTTGTGGCACTTTTGCACTCCCTATTGGATGCCTTTCACAGCTCCAGTGTGCCTGGAACTCAGGGCTTCCTTATTTTAAAAATCCTAGCCCTAGGCCGAACCCCAACCCTAAGACGAGAAAGGCAAATCAGCCAGGATTTAGGCATGTCCCCAAGGAAAAAGCTGTGGAGGCAGGCATGTTGTGCTACTTTTGCGCTCTTCTTGGCTAGTCCTTCGCAGCTGCTGTGTTCTTGGAACTCAGGGCTTTCTGGTTAATAGAACCCTTACCCTAGGTGTAACTCAAACCTTATCCCTAGGAAGGAAAATCAGCCTATGGTTCGGGATGGTCTCATGGAAATATCAGTGGTGGCAGCCAAGTTGCGTCACTTTTGCGCTCCCCTTGGGATGCCTTTCGCAGCTGCAGTGTGCCTGGAGCCCAGGGCTTCCTGGTTTTAAAAGTCCTAGGCCTAAGCCTAACAGTAACCCTAGGAAGGTAAATCAGCCGGGTATTAGGGTTCTTCCTAAGGGAAAAGCCGTGAAAGCAGCCATGTTGTGGCACTTCTGCACTCCCTTTGGGATGCCTTTGGCAGATGAAGTAAGCCTGGAACTCAGGGCTTCCTGGTTAAAGAAATCCAAGCCCTAGGCTGAACCCTAACCCTAACCCTAGGCAGATAAATCAGCCTAGGTATAGGGATGGTGCCAAGGAAAAAGCTGTGAAAGCTGCCATGTTGTTGCACTTTTGTACTCCCCTTGGGATGCCTTGAACAGCTGCAGTGTGCCTGGAGCCCAGGGCTTCCTGGTTTTAAATGTCCTAGGCCTAAGCCTAACAGTAACCCTAGGAAGGTAAATCAGCCGGGTATTAGGGTTCTTCCTAAGGGAAAAGCCGTGAAAGCAGCCATGTTGTGGCACTTCTGCACTCCCTTTGGGATGCCTTTGGCAGATGAAGTAAGCCTGGAACTCAGGGCTTCCTGGTTAAAGAAATCCAAGCCCTAGGCTGAACCCTAACCCTAACCCTAGGCAGATAAATCAGCCTAGGTATAGGGATGGTGCCAAGGAAAAAGCTGTGAAAGCTGCCATGTTGTTGCACTTTTGTACTCCCCTTGGGATGCCTTGAACAGCTGCAGTGTGCCTGGAGCCCAGGGCTTCCTAGTTTCAAAAATCCTAGCCCTAGGCCTAAGCCTAACAGTAACCCTGGGAAGGTAAATCAGCCTGCTGTTAGGCTTCTTGCCAAGGAAAAAGCCGTGAAAGCAGCCATGTTGTGGCACTTTTGCACTCCCTTTTGGATGCCTTTCACAGCTCCAGTGTGCCTGGAACTCAGGGCTTCCTGATTTTAAAAATCCTAGCCCTAGGCCGAACCCCAACCCTAAGACGAGAAAGGCAAATCAGCCAGGAATTAGGCATGTCCCCAAGGAAAAAGCTGTGGAGGCAGGCATGTTGTGCTACTTTTGCGCTCTTCTTGGCTAGTCCTTCGCAGCTGCTGTGTTCTTGGAACTCAGGGCTTTCTGGTTAATAGACCCTTACCCTAGGCGTAACTCAAACCTAACCCTAGGAAGGAAAATCAGCCTATGGTTCGGGATGGTCTCATGGAAATATCAGTGGTGGCAGCCAAGTTGCGTCACTTTTGCGCTCCCCTTGGGATGCCTTTCGCAGCTGCAGTGTGCCTGGAGCCCAGGGCTTCCTGGTTTTAAAAGTCCTAGGCCTAAGCCTAACAGTAACCCTAGGAAGGTAAATCAGCCGGGTATTAGGGTTCTTCCTAAGGGAAAAGCCGTGAAAGCAGCCATGTTGTGGCACTTCTGCACTCCCTTTGGGATGCCTTTGGCAGATGAAGTAAGCCTGGAACTCAGGGCTTCCTGGTTAAAGAAATCCAAGCCCTAGGCTGAACCCTAACCCTAACCCTAGGCAGATAAATCAGCCTAGGTATAGGGATGGTGCCAAGGAAAAAGCTGTGAAAGCTGCCATGTTGTTGCACTTTTGTACTCCCCTTGGGATGCCTTGAACAGCTGCAGTGTGCCTGGAGCTAAGGGCTTCCTAGTTTCAAAAATCCTAGCCCTAGGCCTAGGCCTAACAGTAACCCTGGGAAGGTAAATCAGCCTGCTGTTAGGCTTCTTGCCAAGGAAAAAGCCGTGAAAGCAGCCATGTTGTGGCACTTTTGCACTCCCTTTTGGATGCCTTTCACAGCTCCAGTGTGCCTGGAACTCAGGGCTTCCTGATTTTAAAAATCCTAGCCCTAGGCCGAACCCCAGCCCTAAGACGAGAAAGGCAAATCAGCCAGGAATTAGGCATGTCCCCAAGGAAAAAGCTGTGGAGGCAGGCATGTTGTGCTACTTTTGCGCTCTTCTTGGCTAGTCCTTCGCAGCTGCTGTGTTCTTGGAACTCAGGGCTTTCTGGTTAATAGAACCCTTACCCTAGGTGTAACTCAAACCTTATCCCTAGGAAGGAAAATCAGCCTATGGTTCGGGATGGTCTCATGGAAATATCAGTGGTGGCAGCCAAGTTGCATCACTTTTGCGCTCCCCTTGGGATGCCTTTCGCAGCTGCAGTGTGCCTGGAGCTAAGGGCTTCCTAGTTTCAAAAATCCTAGCCCCAGGCCTAAGCCTAACAGTAACCCTAGGAAGGTAAATCAGCCTGGTGTTAGGCTTCTTGCCAAGGAAAAAGCCGTGAAAGCAGCCATGTTGTGGCACTTTTGCACTCCCTATTGGATGCCTTTCACAGCTCCAGTGTGCCTGGAACTCAGGGCTTCCTTATTTTAAAAATCCTAGCCCTAGGCCGAACCCCAACCCTAAGACGAGAAAGGCAAATCAGCCAGGATTTAGGCATGTCCCCAAGGAAAAAGCTGTGGAGGCAGGCATGTTGTGCTACTTTTGCGCTCTTCTTGGCTAGTCCTTCGCAGCTGCTGTGTTCTTGGAACTCAGGGCTTTCTGGTTAATAGAACCCTTACCCTAGGTGTAACTCAAACCTTATCCCTAGGAAGGAAAATCAGCCTATGGTTCGGGATGGTCTCATGGAAATATCAGTGGTGGCAGCCAAGTTGCGTCACTTTTGCGCTCCCCTTGGGATGCCTTTCGCAGCTGCAGTGTGCCTGGAGCCCAGGGCTTCCTGGTTTTAAAAGTCCTAGGCCTAAGCCTAACAGTAACCCTAGGAAGGTAAATCAGCCGGGTATTAGGGTTCTTCCTAAGGGAAAAGCCGTGAAAGCAGCCATGTTGTGGCACTTCTGCACTCCCTTTGGGATGCCTTTGGCAGATGAAGTAAGCCTGGAACTCAGGGCTTCCTGGTTAAAGAAATCCAAGCCCTAGGCTGAACCCTAACCCTAACCCTAGGCAGATAAATCAGCCTAGGTATAGGGATGGTGCCAAGGAAAAAGCTGTGAAAGCTGCCATGTTGTTGCACTTTTGTACTCCCCTTGGGATGCCTTGAACAGCTGCAGTGTGCCTGGAGCCCAGGGCTTCCTGGTTTTAAATGTCCTAGGCCTAAGCCTAACAGTAACCCTAGGAAGGTAAATCAGCCGGGTATTAGGGTTCTTCCTAAGGGAAAAGCCGTGAAAGCAGCCATGTTGTGGCACTTCTGCACTCCCTTTGGGATGCCTTTGGCAGATGAAGTAAGCCTGGAACTCAGGGCTTCCTGGTTAAAGAAATCCAAGCCCTAGGCTGAACCCTAACCCTAACCCTAGGCAGATAAATCAGCCTAGGTATAGGGATGGTGCCAAGGAAAAAGCTGTGAAAGCTGCCATGTTGTTGCACTTTTGTACTCCCCTTGGGATGCCTTGAACAGCTGCAGTGTGCCTGGAGCCCAGGGCTTCCTAGTTTCAAAAATCCTAGCCCTAGGCCTAAGCCTAACAGTAACCCTGGGAAGGTAAATCAGCCTGCTGTTAGGCTTCTTGCCAAGGAAAAAGCCGTGAAAGCAGCCATGTTGTGGCACTTTTGCACTCCCTTTTGGATGCCTTTCACAGCTCCAGTGTGCCTGGAACTCAGGGCTTCCTGATTTTAAAAATCCTAGCCCTAGGCCGAACCCCAACCCTAAGACGAGAAAGGCAAATCAGCCAGGAATTAGGCATGTCCCCAAGGAAAAAGCTGTGGAGGCAGGCATGTTGTGCTACTTTTGCGCTCTTCTTGGCTAGTCCTTCGCAGCTGCTGTGTTCTTGGAACTCAGGGCTTTCTGGTTAATAGACCCTTACCCTAGGTGTAACTCAAATCTTATCCCTAGGAAGGAAAATCAGCCTATGGTTCGGGATGGTCTCATGGAAATATCAGTGGTGGCAGCCAAGTTGCGTCACTTTTGCGCTCCCCTTGGGATGCCTTTCGCAGCTGCAGTGTGCCTGGAGCCCAGGGCTTCCTGGTTTTAAAAGTCCTAGGCCTAAGCCTAACAGTAACCCTAGGAAGGTAAATCAGCCGGGTATTAGGGTTCTTCCTAAGGGAAAAGCCGTGAAAGCAGCCATGTTGTGGCACTTCTGCACTCCCTTTGGGATGCCTTTGGCAGATGAAGTAAGCCTGGAACTCAGGGCTTCCTGGTTAAAGAAATCCAAGCCCTAGGCTGAACCCTAACCCTAACCCTAGGCAGATAAATCAGCCTAGGTATAGGGATGGTGCCAAGGAAAAAGCTGTGAAAGCTGCCATGTTGTTGCACTTTTGTACTCCCCTTGGGATGCCTTGAACAGCTGCAGTGTGCCTGGAGCTAAGGTCTTCCTAGTTTCAAAAATCCTAGCCCTAGGCCTGGGCCTAACAGTAACCCTGGGAAGGTAAATCAGCCTGCTGTTAGGCTTCTTGCCAAGGAAAAAGCCGTGAAAGCAGCCATGTTGTGGCACTTTTGCACTCCCTTTTGGATGCCTTTCACAGCTCCAGTGTGCCTGGAACTCAGGGCTTCCTGATTTTAAAAATCCTAGCCCTAGGCCGAACCCCAACCCTAAGACGAGAAAGGCAAATCAGCCAGGAATTAGGCATGTCCCCAAGGAAAAAGCTGTGGAGGCAGGCATGTTGTGCTACTTTTGCGCTCTTCTTGGCTAGTCCTTCGCAGCTGCTGTGTTCTTGGAACTCAGGGCTTTCTGGTTAATAGGACCCTTACCTTAGGCGTAACTCAAACCTTAAGCCTAGGAAGGAAAATCAGCCTATGGTTCGGGATGGTCTCATGGAAATATCAGTGGTGGCAGCCAAGTTGCGTCACTTTTGCGCTCCCCTTGGGATGCCTTTCGCAGCTGCAGTGTGCCTGGAGCCCAGGGCTTCCTGGTTTTAAAAGTCCTAGGCCTAAGCCTAACAGTAACCCTAGGAAGGTAAATCAGCCGGGTATTAGGGTTCTTCCTAAGGGAAAAGCCGTGAAAGCAGCCATGTTGTGGCACTTCTGCACTCCCTTTGGGATGCCTTTGGCAGATGAAGTAAGCCTGGAACTCAGGGCTTCCTGGTTAAAGAAATCCAAGCCCTAGGCTGAACCCTAACCCTAACCCTAGGCAGATAAATCAGCCTAGGTATAGGGATGGTGCCAAGGAAAAAGCTGTGAAAGCTGCCATGTTGTTGCACTTTTGTACTCCCCTTGGGATGCCTTGAACAGCTGCAGTGTGCCTGGAGCCCAGGGCTTCCTGGTTTTAAATGTCCTAGGCCTAAGCCTAACAGTAACCCTAGGAAGGTAAATCAGCCGGGTATTAGGGTTCTTCCTAAGGGAAAAGCCGTGAAAGCAGCCATGTTGTGGCACTTCTGCACTCCCTTTGGGATGCCTTTGGCAGATGAAGTAAGCCTGGAACTCAGGGCTTCCTGGTTAAAGAAATCCAAGCCCTAGGCTGAAGCCTAACCCTAACCCTAGGCAGATAAATCAGCCTAGGTATAGGGATGGTGCCAAGGAAAAAGCTGTGAAAGCTGCCATGTTGTTGCACTTTTGTACTCCCCTTGGGATGCCTTGAACAGCTGCAGTGTGCCTGGAGCCCAGGGCTTCCTAGTTTCAAAAATCCTAGCCCTAGGCCTAAGCCTAACAGTAACCCTGGGAAGGTAAATCAGCCTGCTGTTAGGCTTCTTGCCAAGGAAAAAGCCGTGAAAGCAGCCATGTTGTGGCACTTTTGCACTCCCTTTTGGATGCCTTTCACAGCTCCAGTGTGCCTGGAACTCAGGGCTTCCTGATTTTAAAAATCCTAGCCCTAGGCCGAACCCCAGCCCTAAGACGAGAAAGGCAAATCAGCCAGGAATTAGGCATGTCCCCAAGGAAAAAGCTGTGGAGGCAGGCATGTTGTGCTACTTTTGCGCTCTTCTTGGCTAGTCCTTCGCAGCTGCTGTGTTCTTGGAACTCAGGGCTTTCTGGTTAATAGAACCCTTACCCTAGGTGTAACTCAAACCTTATCCCTAGGAAGGAAAATCAGCCTATGGTTCGGGATGGTCTCATGGAAATATCAGTGGTGGCAGCCAAGTTGCGTCACTTTTGCGCTCCCCTTGGGATGCCTTTCGCAGCTGCAGTGTGCCTGGAGCTAAGGGCTTCCTAGTTTCAAAAATCCTAGCCCCAGGCCTAAGCCTAACAGTAACCCTAGGAAGGTAAATCAGCCTGGTGTTAGGCTTCTTGCCAAGGAAAAAGCCGTGAAAGCAGCCATGTTGTGGCACTTTTGCACTCCCTATTGGATGCCTTTCACAGCTCCAGTGTGCCTGGAACTCAGGGCTTCCTTATTTTAAAAATCCTAGCCCTAGGCCGAACCCCAACCCTAAGACGAGAAAGGCAAATCAGCCAGGAATTAGGCATGTCCCCAAGGAAAAAGCTGTGGAGGCAGGCATGTTGTGCTACTTTTGCGCTCTTCTTGGCTAGTCCTTCGCAGCTGCTGTGTTCTTGGAACTCAGGGCTTTCTGGTTAATAGAACCCTTACCCTAGGTGTAACTCAAACCTTATCCCTAGGAAGGAAAATCAGCCTATGGTTCGGGATGGTCTCATGGAAATATCAGTGGTGGCAGCCAAGTTGCGTCACTTTTGCGCTCCCCTTGGGATGCCTTTCGCAGCTGCAGTGTGCCTGGAGCCCAGGGCTTCCTGGTTTTAAAAGTCCTAGGCCTAAGCCTAACAGTAACCCTAGGAAGGTAAATCAGCCGGGTATTAGGGTTCTTCCTAAGGGAAAAGCCGTGAAAGCAGCCATGTTGTGGCACTTCTGCACTCCCTTTGGGATGCCTTTGGCAGATGAAGTAAGCCTGGAACTCAGGGCTTCCTGGTTAAAGAAATCCAAGCCCTAGGCTGAACCCTAACCCTAACCCTAGGCAGATAAATCAGCCTAGGTATAGGGATGGTGCCAAGGAAAAAGCTGTGAAAGCTGCCATGTTGTTGCACTTTTGTACTCCCCTTGGGATGCCTTGAACAGCTGCAGTGTGCCTGGAGCCCAGGGCTTCCTGGTTTTAAATGTCCTAGGCCTAAGCCTAACAGTAACCCTAGGAAGGTAAATCAGCCGGGTATTAGGGTTCTTCCTAAGGGAAAAGCCGTGAAAGCAGCCATGTTGTGGCACTTCTGCACTCCCTTTGGGATGCCTTTGGCAGATGAAGTAAGCCTGGAACTCAGGGCTTCCTGGTTAAAGAAATCCAAGCCCTAGGCTGAACCCTAACCCTAACCCTAGGCAGATAAATCAGCCTAGGTATAGGGATGGTGCCAAGGAAAAAGCTGTGAAAGCTGCCATGTTGTTGCACTTTTGTACTCCCCTTGGGATGCCTTGAACAGCTGCAGTGTGCCTGGAGCCCAGGGCTTCCTAGTTTCAAAAATCCTAGCCCTAGGCCTAAGCCTAACAGTAACCCTGGGAAGGTAAATCAGCCTGCTGTTAGGCTTCTTGCCAAGGAAAAAGCCGTGAAAGCAGCCATGTTGTGGCACTTTTGCACTCCCTTTTGGATGCCTTTCACAGCTCCAGTGTGCCTGGAACTCAGGGCTTCCTGATTTTAAAAATCCTAGCCCTAGGCCGAACCCCAACCCTAAGACGAGAAAGGCAAATCAGCCAGGAATTAGGCATGTCCCCAAGGAAAAAGCTGTGGAGGCAGGCATGTTGTGCTACTTTTGCGCTCTTCTTGGCTAGTCCTTCGCAGCTGCTGTGTTCTTGGAACTCAGGGCTTTCTGGTTAATAGACCCTTACCCTAGGTGTAACTCAAATCTTATCCCTAGGAAGGAAAATCAGCCTATGGTTCGGGATGGTCTCATGGAAATATCAGTGGTGGCAGCCAAGTTGCGTCACTTTTGCGCTCCCCTTGGGATGCCTTTCGCAGCTGCAGTGTGCCTGGAGCCCAGGGCTTCCTGGTTTTAAAAGTCCTAGGCCTAAGCCTAACAGTAACCCTAGGAAGGTAAATCAGCCGGGTATTAGGGTTCTTCCTAAGGGAAAAGCCGTGAAAGCAGCCATGTTGTGGCACTTCTGCACTCCCTTTGGGATGCCTTTGGCAGATGAAGTAAGCCTGGAACTCAGGGCTTCCTGGTTAAAGAAATCCAAGCCCTAGGCTGAACCCTAACCCTAACCCTAGGCAGATAAATCAGCCTAGGTATAGGGATGGTGCCAAGGAAAAAGCTGTGAAAGCTGCCATGTTGTTGCACTTTTGTACTCCCCTTGGGATGCCTTGAACAGCTGCAGTGTGCCTGGAGCTAAGGTCTTCCTAGTTTCAAAAATCCTAGCCCTAGGCCTGGGCCTAACAGTAACCCTGGGAAGGTAAATCAGCCTGCTGTTAGGCTTCTTGCCAAGGAAAAAGCCGTGAAAGCAGCCATGTTGTGGCACTTTTGCACTCCCTTTTGGATGCCTTTCACAGCTCCAGTGTGCCTGGAACTCAGGGCTTCCTGATTTTAAAAATCCTAGCCCTAGGCCGAACCCCAACCCTAAGACGAGAAAGGCAAATCAGCCAGGAATTAGGCATGTCCCCAAGGAAAAAGCTGTGGAGGCAGGCATGTTGTGCTACTTTTGCGCTCTTCTTGGCTAGTCCTTCGCAGCTGCTGTGTTCTTGGAACTCAGGGCTTTCTGGTTAATAGGACCCTTACCTTAGGCGTAACTCAAACCTTAAGCCTAGGAAGGAAAATCAGCCTATGGTTCGGGATGGTCTCATGGAAATATCAGTGGTGGCAGCCAAGTTGCGTCACTTTTGCGCTCCCCTTGGGATGCCTTTCGCAGCTGCAGTGTGCCTGGAGCCCAGGGCTTCCTGGTTTTAAAAGTCCTAGGCCTAAGCCTAACAGTAACCCTAGGAAGGTAAATCAGCCGGGTATTAGGGTTCTTCCTAAGGGAAAAGCCGTGAAAGCAGCCATGTTGTGGCACTTCTGCACTCCCTTTGGGATGCCTTTGGCAGATGAAGTAAGCCTGGAACTCAGGGCTTCCTGGTTAAAGAAATCCAAGCCCTAGGCTGAAGCCTAACCCTAACCCTAGGCAGATAAATCAGCCTAGGTATAGGGATGGTGCCAAGGAAAAAGCTGTGAAAGCTGCCATGTTGTTGCACTTTTGTACTCCCCTTGGGATGCCTTGAACAGCTGCAGTGTGCCTGGAGCCCAGGGCTTCCTGGTTTTAAATGTCCTAGGCCTAAGCCTAACAGTAACCCTAGGAAGGTAAATCAGCCGGGTATTAGGGTTCTTCCTAAGGGAAAAGCCGTGAAAGCAGCCATGTTGTGGCACTTCTGCACTCCCTTTGGGATGCCTTTGGCAGATGAAGTAAGCCTGGAACTCAGGGCTTCCTGGTTAAAGAAATCCAAGCCCTAGGCTGAACCCTAACCCTAACCCTAGGCAGATAAATCAGCCTAGGTATAGGGATGGTGCCAAGGAAAAAGCTGTGAAAGCTGCCATGTTGTTGCACTTTTGTACTCCCCTTGGGATGCCTTGAACAGCTGCAGTGTGCCTGGAGCTAAGGGCTTCCTAGTTTCAAAAATCCTAGCCCTAGGCCTAAGCCTAACAGTAACCCTGGGAAGGTAAATCAGCCTGCTGTTAGGCTTCTTGCCAAGGAAAAAGCCGTGAAAGCAGCCATGTTGTGGCACTTTTGCACTCCCTTTTGGATGCCTTTCACAGCTCCAGTGTGCCTGGAACTCAGGGCTTCCTGATTTTAAAAATCCTAGCCCTAGGCCGAACCCCAACCCTAAGACGAGAAAGGCAAATCAGCCAGGAATTAGGCATGTCCCCAAGGAAAAAGCTGTGGAGGCAGGCATGTTGTGCTACTTTTGCGCTCTTCTTGGCTAGTCCTTCGCAGCTGCTGTGTTCTTGGAACTCAGGGCTTTCTGGTTAATAGACCCTTAACCTAGGTGTAACTCAAATCTTATCCCTAGGAAGGAAAATCAAGCTATGGTTCGGGATGGTCTCATGGAAATATCAGTGGTGGCAGCCAAGTTGCGTCACTTTTGCGCTCCCCTTGGGATGCCTTTCGCAGCTGCAGTGTGCCTGGAGCCCAGGGCTTCCTGGTTTTAAAAGTCCTAGGCCTAAGCCTAACAGTAACCCTAGGAAGGTAAATCAGCCGGGTATTAGGGTTCTTCCTAAGGGAAAAGCCGTGAAAGCAGCCATGTTGTGGCACTTCTGCACTCCCTTTGGGATGCCTTTGGCAGATGAAGTAAGCCTGGAACTCAGGGCTTCCTGGTTAAAGAAATCCAAGCCCTAGGCTGAACCCTAACCCTAACCCTAGGCAGATAAATCAGCCTAGGTATAGGGATGGTGCCAAGGAAAAAGCTGTGAAAGCTGCCATGTTGTTGCACTTTTGTACTCCCCTTGGGATGCCTTGAACAGCTGCAGTGTGCCTGGAGCCCAGGGCTTCCTGGTTTTAAATGTCCTAGGCCTAAGCCTAACAGTAACCCTAGGAAGGTTAATCAGCCGGGTATTAGGGTTCTTCCTAAGGGAAAAGCCGTGAAAGCAGCCATGTTGTGGCACTTCTGCACTCCCTTTGGGATGCCTTTGGCAGATGAAGTAAGCCTGGAACTCAGGGCTTCCTGGTTAAAGAAATCCAAGCCCTAGGCTGAACCCTAACCCTAACCCTAGGCAGATAAATCAGCCTAGGTATAGGGATGGTGCCAAGGAAAAAGCTGTGAAAGCTGCCATGTTGTTGCACTTTTGTACTCCCCTTGGGATGCCTTGAACAGCTGCAGTGTGCCTGGAGCCCAGGGCTTCCTAGTTTCAAAAATCCTAGCCCTAGGCCTAAGCCTAACAGTAACCCTGGGAAGGTAAATCAGCCTGCTGTTAGGCTTCTTGCCAAGGAAAAAGCCGTGAAAGCAGCCATGTTGTGGCACTTTTGCACTCCCTTTTGGATGCCTTTCACAGCTCCAGTGTGCCTGGAACTCAGGGCTTCCTGATTTTAAAAATCCTAGCCCTAGGCCGAACCCCAACCCTAAGACGAGAAAGGCAAATCAGCCAGGAATTAGGCATGTCCCCAAGGAAAAAGCTGTGGAGGCAGGCATGTTGTGCTACTTTTGCGCTCTTCTTGGCTAGTCCTTCGCAGCTGCTGTGTTCTTGGAACTCAGGGCTTTCTGGTTAATAGACCCTTACCCTAGGTGTAACTCAAATCTTATCCCTAGGAAGGAAAATCAAGCTATGGTTCGGGATGGTCTCATGGAAATATCAGTGGTGGCAGCCAAGTTGCGTCACTTTTGCGCTCCCCTTGGGATGCCTTTCGCAGCTGCAGTGTGCCTGGAGCCCAGGGCTTCCTGGTTTTAAAAGTCCTAGGCCTAAGCCTAACAGTAACCCTAGGAAGGTAAATCAGCCGGGTATTAGGGTTCTTCCTAAGGGAAAAGCCGTGAAAGCAGCCATGTTGTGGCACTTCTGCACTCCCTTTGGGATGCCTTTGGCAGATGAAGTAAGCCTGGAACTCAGGGCTTCCTGGTTAAAGAAATCCAAGCCCTAGGCTGAACCCCAACCCTAACCCTAGGCAGATAAATCAGCCTAGGTATAGGGATGGTGCCAAGGAAAAAGCTGTGAAAGCTGCCATGTTGTTGCACTTTTGTACTCCCCTTGGGATGCCTTGAACAGCTGCAGTGTGCCTGGAGCTAAGGGCTTCCTAGTTTCAAAAATCCTAGCCCTAGGCCTGGGCCTAACAGTAACCCTGGGAAGGTAAATCAGCCTGCTGTTAGGCTTCTTGCCAAGGAAAAAGCCGTGAAAGCAGCCATGTTGTGGCACTTTTGCACTCCCTTTTGGATGCCTTTCACAGCTCCAGTGTGCCTGGAACTCAGGGCTTCCTGATTTTAAAAATCCTAGCCCTAGGCCGAACCCCAGCCCTAAGACGAGAAAGGCAAATCAGCCAGGAATTAGGCATGTCCCCAAGGAAAAAGCTGTGGAGGCAGGCATGTTGTGCTACTTTTGCGCTCTTCTTGGCTAGTCCTTCGCAGCTGCTGTGTTCTTGGAACTCAGGGCTTTCTGGTTAATAGGACCCTTACCTTAGGCGTAACTCAAACCTTAAGCCTAGGAAGGAAAATCAGCCTATGGTTCGGGATGGTCTCATGGAAATATCAGTGGTGGCAGCCAAGTTGTGTCACTTTTGCGCTCCCCTTGGGATGCCTTTCGCAGCTGCAGTGTGCCTGGAGCCCAGGGCTTCCTGGTTTTAAAAGTCCTAGGCCTAAGCCTAAGAGTAACCCTAGGAAGGTAAATCAGCCGGGTATTAGGGTTCTTCCTAAGGGAAAAGCCGTGAAAGCAGCCATGTTGTGGCACTTCTGCACTCCCTTTGGGATGCCTTTGGCAGATGAAGTAAGCCTGGAACTCAGGGCTTCCTGGTTAAAGAAATCCAAGCCCTAGGCTGAACCCTAACCCTAACCCTAGGCAGATAAATCAGCCTATGTATAGGGATGGTGCCAAGGAAAAAGCTGTGAAAGCTGCCATGTTGTTGCACTTTTGTACTCCCCTTGGGATGCCTTGAACAGCTGCAGTGTGCCTGGAGCTAAGGGCTTCCTAGTTTCAAAAATCCTAGCCCTAGGCCTAAGCCTAACAGTAACCCTGGGAAGGTAAATCAGCCTGGTGTTAGGCTTCTTGCCAAGGAAAAAGCCGTGAAAGCAGCCATGTTGTGGCTCTTTTGCACTCCCTATTGGATGCCTTTCACAGCTCCAGTGTGCCTGGAACTCAGGGCTTCCTGATTTTAAAAATCCTAGCCCTAGGCCGAACCCCAACCCTAAGACGAGAAAGGCAAATCAGCCAGGAATTAGGCATGTCCCCAAGGAAAAAGCTGTGGAGGCAGGCATGTTGTGCTACTTTTGCGCTCTTCTTGGCTAGTCCTTCGCAGCTGCTGTGTTCTTGGAACTCAGGGCTTTCTGGTTAATAGAACCCTTACCCTAGGTGTAACTCAAACCTTATCCCTAGGAAGGAAAATCAGCCTATGGTTCGGGATGGTCTCATGGAAATATCAGTGGTGGCAGCCAAGTTGCGTCACTTTTGCGCTCCCCTTGGGATGCCTTGAACAGCTGCAGTGTGCCTGGAGCTAAGGGCTTCCTAGTTTCAAAAATCCTAGCCCTAGGCCTAAGCCTAACAGTAACCCTGGGAAGGTAAATCAGCCTGGTGTTAGGCTTCTTGCCAAGGAAAAAGCCGTGAAAGCAGCCATGTTGTGGCTCTTTTGCACTCCCTATTGGATGCCTTTCACAGCTCCAGTGTGCCTGGAACTCAGGGCTTCCTGATTTTAAAAATCCTAGCCCTAGGCCGAACCCCAACCCTAAGACGAGAAAGGCAAATCAGCCAGGAATTAGGCATGTCCCCAAGGAAAAAGCTGTGGAGGCAGGCATGTTGTGGTACTTTTGCGCTCTTCTTGGCTAGTCCTTCGCAGCTGCTGTGTTCTTGGAACTCAGGGCTTTCTGGTTAATAGAACCCTTACCCTAGGTGTAACTCAAACCTTATCCCTAGGAAGGAAAATCAGCCTATGATTCGTGATGCTCTCATGGAAATATCAGTGGTGGCAGCCAAGTTGCGTCACTTTTGCGCTCCCCTTGGGATGCCTTTCGCAGCTGCAGTGTGCCTGGAGCCCAGGGCTTCCTGGTTTTAAAAGTCCTAGGCCTAAGCCTAACAGTAACCCTAGGAAGGTAAATCAGCCGGGTATTAGGGTTCTTCCTAAGGGAAAAGCCGTGAAAGCAGCCATGTTGTGGCACTTCTGCACTCCCTTTGGGATGCCTTTGGCAGATGAAGTAAGCCTGGAACTCAGGGCTTCCTGGTTAAAGAAATCCAAGCCCTAGGCTGAACCCTAACCCTAACCCTAGGCAGATAAATCAGCCTAGGTATAGGGATGGTGCCAAGGAAAAAGCTGTGAAAGCTGCCATGTTGTTGCACTTTTGTACTCCCCTTGGGATGCCTTGAACAGCTGCAGTGTGCCTGGAGCCCAGGGCTTCCTAGTTTTAAAAATCCTAGCCCTAGGCCTAAGCCTAACAGTAACCCTGGGAAGGTAAATCAGCCTGGTGTTAGGCTTCTTGCCAAGGAAAAAGCCGTGAAAGCAGCCATGTTGTGGCTCTTTTGCACTCCCTTTTGGATGCCTTTCACAGCTCCAGTGTGCCTGGAACTCAGGGCTTCCTGATTTTAAAAATCCTAGCCCTAGGCCGAACCCCAACCCTAAGACGAGAAAGGCAAATCAGCCAGGAATTAGGCATGTCCCCAAGGAAAAAGCTGTGGAGGCAGGCATGTTGTGGTACTTTTGCGCTCTTCTTGGCAAGTCCTTCGCAGCTGCTGTGTTCTTGGAACTCAGGGCTTTCTGGTTAATAGACCCTTACCCTAGGCGTAACTCAAACCTTAACCCTAGGAAGGAAAATCAGCCTATGGTTCGGGATGGTCTCATGGAAATATCAGTGGTGGCAGCCAAGTTGCGTCACTTTTGCGCTCCCCTTGGGATGCCTTTCGCAGCTGCAGTGTGCCTGGAGCCCAGGGCTTCCTGGTTTTAAAAGTCCTAGGCCTAAGCCTAAGAGTAACCCTAGGAAGGTAAATCAGCCGGGTATTAGGGTTCTTCCTAAGGGAAAAGCCGTGAAAGCAGCCATGTTGTGGCACTTCTGCACTCCCTTTGGGATGCCTTTGGCAGATGAAGTAAGCCTGGAACTCAGGGCTTCCTGGTTAAAGAAATCCAAGCCCTAGGCTGAACCCTAACCCTAACCCTAGGCAGATAAATCAGCCTAGGTATAGGGATGGTGCCAAGGAAAAAGCTGTGAAAGCTGCCATGTTGTTGCACTTTTGTACTCCCCTTGGGATGCCTTGAACAGCTGCAGTGTGCCTGGAGCCCAGGGCTTCCTAGTTTCAAAAATCCTAGCCCTAGGCCTAAGCCTAACAGTAACCCTGGGAAGGTAAATCAGCCTGGTGTTAGGCTTCTTGCCAAGGAAAAAGCCGTGAAAGCAGCCATGTTGTGGCACTTTTGCACTCCCTTTTGGATGCCTTTCACAGCTCCAGTGTGCCTGGAACTCAGGGCTTCCTGATTTTAAAAATCCTAGCCCTAGGCCGAACCCCAACCCTAAGACGAGAAAGGCAAATCAGCCAGGAATTAGGCATGTCCCCAAGGAAAAAGCTGTGGAGGCAGGCATGTTGTGGTACTTTTGCGCTCTTCTTGGCTAGTCCTTCGCAGCTGCTGTGTTCTTGGAACTCAGGGCTTTCTGGTTAATAGAGCCCTTACCCTAGGCGTAACTCAAACCTTAACCCTAGGAAGGAAAATCAGCCTATGGTTCGGGATGGTCTCATGGAAATATCAGTGGTGGCAGCCAAGTTGCGTCACTTTTGCGCTCCCCTTGGGATGCCTTTCGCAGCTGCAGTGTGCCTGGAGCCCAGGGCTTCCTGGTTTTAAAAGTCCTAGGCCTAAGCCTAACAGTAACCCTAGGAAGGTAAATCAGCCGGGTATTAGGGTTCTTCCTAAGGGAAAAGCCGTGAAAGCAGCCATGTTGTGGCACTTCTGCACTCCCTTTGGGATGCCTTTGGCAGATGAAGTAAGCCTGGAACTCAGGGCTTCCTGGTTAAAGAAATCCAAGCCCTAGGCTGAACCCTAACCCTAACCCTAGGCAGATAAATCAGCCTAGGTATAGGGATGGTGCCAAGGAAAAAGCTGTGAAAGCTGCCATGTTGTTGCACTTTTGTACTCCCCTTGGGATGCCTTGAACAGCTGCAGTGTGCCTGGAGCCCAGGGCTTCCTAGTTTTAAAAATCCTAGCCCTAGGCCTAAGCCTAACAGTAACCCTGGGAAGGCAAATCAGCCTGGTGTTATGCTTCTTGCCAAGGAAAAAGCCGTGAAAGCAGCCATGTTGTGGCACTTTTGCACTCCCTTTTGGATGCCTTTCACAGCTGCAGTGTGCCTGGAACTCAGGGCTTCCTGATTTTAAAAATCCTAGCCCTAGGCCGAACCCCAACCCTAAGACGAGAAAGGCAAATCAGCCAGGAATTAGGCATGTCCCCAAGGAAAAAGCTGTGGAGGCAGGCATGTTGTGCTACTTTTGCGCTCTTCTTGGCTAGTCCTTCGCAGCTGCTGTGTTCTTGGAACTCAGGGCTTTCTGGTTAATAGAGCCCTTACCCTAGGCGTAACTCAAACCTTAACCCTAGGAAGGAAAATCAGCCTATGGTTCGGGATGGTCTCATGGAAATATCAGTGGTGGCAGCCAAGTTGCGTCACTTTTGCGCTCCCCTTGGGATGCCTTTTGCAGCTGCAGTGTGCCTGGAGCCCAGGGCTTCCTGGTTTTAAAAGTCCTGGGCCTAAGCCTAACAGTAACCCTAGGAAGGTAAATCAGCCGGGTATTAGGGTTCTTCCTAAGGGAAAAGCCGTGAAAGCAGCCATGTTGTGGCACTTCTGCACTCCCTTTGGGATGCCTTTGGCAGATGAAGTAAGCCTGGAACTCAGGGCTTCCTGGTTAAAGAAATCCAAGCCCTAGGCTGAACCCTAACCCTAACCCTAGGCAGATAAATCAGCCTAGGTATAGGGATGGTGCCAAGGAAAAAGCTGTGAAAGCTGCCATGTTGTTGCACTTTTGTACTCCCCTTGGGATGCCTTGAACAGCTGCAGTGTGCCTGGAGCCCAGGGCTTCCTAGTTTTAAAAATCCTAGCCCTAGGCCTAAGCCTAACAGTAACCCTGGGAAGGTAAATCAGCCTGGTGTTAGGCTTCTTGCCAAGGAAAAAGCCGTGAAAGCAGCCATGTTGTGGCACTTCTGCACTCCCTTTGGGATGCCTTTGGCAGATGAAGTAAGCCTGGAACTCAGGGCTTCCTGGTTAAAGAAATCCAAGCCCTAGGCTGAACCCTAACCCTAACCCTAGGCAGATAAATCAGCCTAGGTATAGGGATGGTGCCAAGGAAAAAGCTGTGAAAGCTGCCATGTTGTTGCACTTTTGTACTCCCCTTGGGATGCCTTGAACAGCTGCAGTGTGCCTGGAGCCCAGGGCTTCCTAGTTTTAAAAATCCTAGCCCTAGGCCTAAGCCTAACAGTAACCCTGGGAAGGTAAATCAGCCTGGTGTTAGGCTTCTTGCCAAGGAAAAAGCCGTGAAAGCAGCCATGTTGTGGCACTTTTGCACTCCCTTTTGGATGCCTTTCACAGCTCCAGTGTGCCTGGAACTCAGGGCTTCCTGATTTTAAAAATCCTAGCCCTAGGCCGAACCCCAACACTAAGACGAGAAAGGCAAATCAGCCAGGAATTAGGCATGTCCACAAGGAAAAAGCTGTGGAGGCAGGCATGTTGTGCTACTTTTGCGCTCTTCTTGGCTAGTCCTTCGCAGCTGCTGTGTTTTGGAACTCAGGGCTTTCTGGTTAATAGACCCTTACCCTAGGCGTAACTCAAACCTTAACCCTAGGAAGGAAAATCAGCCTATGGTTCGGGATGGTCTCATGGAAATATCAGTGGTGGCAGCCAAGTTGCGTCACTTTTGCGCTCCCCTTGGGATGCCTTTCGCAGCTGCAGTGTGCCTGGAGCCCAGGGCTTCCTGGTTTTAAAAGTCCTAGGCCTAAGCCTAACAGTAACCCTAGGAAGGTAAATCAGCCGGGTATTAGGGTTCTTCCTAAGGAAAAAGCCGTGAAAGCAGCCATGTTGTGGCACTTCTGCACTCCCTTTGGGATGCCTTTGGCAGATGAAGTAAGCCTGGAACTCAGGGCTTCCTGGTTAAAGAAATCCAAGCCCTAGGCTGAACCCTAACCCTAACCCTAGGCAGATAAATCAGCCTAGGTATAGGGATGGTGCCAAGGAAAAAGCTGTGAAAGCTGCCATGTTGTTGCACTTTTGTACTCCCCTTGGGATGCCTTGAACAGCTGCAGTGTGCCTGGAGCCCAGGGCTTCCTAGTTTTAAAAATCCTAGTCCTAGGCCTAAGCCTAACAGTAACCCTGGGAAGGTAAATCAGCCTGGTGTTAGGCTTCTTGCCAAGGAAAAAGCCGTGAAAGCAGCCATGTTGTGGCTCTTTTGCACTCCCTTTTGGATGCCTTTCACAGCTCCAGTGTGCCTGGAACTCAGGGCTTCCTGATTTTAAAAATCCTAGCCCTAGGCCGAACCCTAGCCCTAAGACGAGAAAGGCAAATCAGCCAGGAATTAGGCATGTCCCCAAGGAAAAAGCTGTGGAGGCAGGCATGTTGTGCTACTTTTGCGCTCTTCTTGGCTAGTCCTTCGCAGCTGCTGTGTTCTTGGAACTCAGGGCTTTCTGGTTAATAGAGCCCTTACCCTAGGCGTAACTCAAACCTTAACCCTAGGAAGGAAAATCAGCCTATGGTTCGGGATGGTCTCATGGAAATATCAGTGGTGGCAGCCAAGTTGCGTCACTTTTGCGCTCCCCTTGGGATGCCTTTCGCAGCTGCAGTGTGCCTGGAGCCCAGGGCTTCCTGGTTTTAAAAGTCCTAGGCCTAAGCCTAACAGTAACCCTAGGAAGGTAAATCAGCCGGGTATTAGGGTTCTTCCTAAGGAAAAAGCCGTGAAAGCAGCCATGTTGTGGCACTTCTGCACTCCCTTTGGGATGCCTTTGGCAGATGAAGTAAGCCTGGAACTCAGGGCTTCCTGGTTAAAGAAATCCAAGCCCTAGGCTGAACCCTAACCCTAACCCTAGGCAGATAAATCAGCCTAGGTATAGGGATGGTGCCAAGGAAAAAGCTGTGAAAGCTGCCATGTTGTTGCACTTTTGTACTCCCCTTGGGATGCCTTGAACAGCTGCAGTGTGCCTGGAGCCCAGGGCTTCCTAGTTTTAAAAATCCTAGCCCTAGGCCTAAGCCTAACAGTAACCCTGGGAAGGTAAATCAGCCTGGTGTTAGGCTTCTTGCCAAGGAAAAAGCCGTGAAAGCAGCCATGTTGTGGCTCTTTTGCACTCCCTTTTGGATGCCTTTCACAGCTCCAGTGTGCCTGGAACTCAGGGCTTCCTGATTTTAAAAATCCTAGCCCTAGGCCGAACCCCAACCCTAAGACGAGAAAGGCAAATCAGCCAGGAATTAGGCATGTCCCCAAGGAAAAAGCTGTGGAGGCAGGCATGTTGTGGTACTTTTGCGCTCTTCTTGGGTAGTCCTTCGCAGCTGCTGTGTTCTTGGAACTCAGGGCTTTCTGGTTAATAGACCCTTACCCTAGGCGTAACTCAAACCTTAACCCTAGGAAGGAAAATCAGCCTATGGTTCGGGATGGTCTCATGGAAATATCAGTGGTGGCAGCCAAGTTGCGTCACTTTTGCGCTCCCCTTGGGATGCCTTTCGCAGCTGCAGTGTGCCTGGAGCCCAGGGCTTCCTGGTTTTAAAAGTCCTAGGCCTAAGCCTAACAGTAACCCTAGGAAGGTAAATCAGCCGGGTATTAGGGTTCTTCCTAAGGGAAAAGCCGTGAAAGCAGCCATGTTGTGGCACTTCTGCACTCCCTTTGGGATGCCTTTGGCAGATGAAGTAAGCCTGGAACTCAGGGCTTCCTGGTTAAAGAAATCCAAGCCCTAGGCTGAACCCTAACCCTAACCCTAGGCAGATAAATCAGCCTAGGTATAGGGATGGTGCCAAGGAAAAAGCTGTGAAAGCTGCCATGTTGTTGCACTTTTGTACTCCCCTTGGGATGCCTTGAACAGCTGCAGTGTGCCTGGAGCCCAGGGCTTCCCAGTTTTAAAAATCCTAGCCCTAGGCCTAAGCCTAACAGTAACCCTGGGAAGGTAAATCAGCCTGGTGTTAGGCTTCTTGCCAAGGAAAAAGCCGTGAAAGCAGCCATGTTGTGGCACTTTTGCACTCCCTTTTGGATGCCTTTCACAGCTCCAGTGTGCCTGGAACTCAGGGCTTCCTGATTTTAAAAATCCTAGCCCTAGGCCGAACCCCAACACTAAGACGAGAAAGGCAAATCAGCCAGGAATTAGGCATGTCCACAAGGAAAAAGCTGTGGAGGCAGGCATGTTGTGCTACTTTTGCGCTCTTCTTGGCTAGTCCTTCGCAGCTGCTGTGTTCTTGGAACTCAGGGCTTTCTGGTTAATAGAGCCCTTACCCTAGGCGTAACTCAAACCTTAACCCTAGGAAGGAAAATCAGCCTATGGTTCGGGATGGTCTCATGGAAATATCAGTGGTGGCAGCCAAGTTGCGTCACTTTTGCGCTCCCCTTGGGATGCCTTTCGCAGCTGCAGTGTGCCTGGAGCCCAGGGCTTCCTGGTTTTAAAAGTCCTAGGCCTAAGCCTAACAGTAACCCTAGGAAGGTAAATCAGCCGGGTATTAGGGTTCTTCCTAAGGGAAAAGCCGTGAAAGCAGCCATGTTGTGGCACTTCTGCACTCCCTTTGGGATGCCTTTGGCAGATGAAGTAAGCCTGGAACTCAGGGCTTCCTGGTTAAAGAAATCCAAGCCCTAGGCTGAACCCTAACCCTAACCCTAGGCAGATAAATCAGCCTAGGTATAGGGATGGTGCCAAGGAAAAAGCTGTGAAAGCTGCCATGTTGTTGCACTTTTGTACTCCCCTTGGGATGCCTTGAACATCTGCAGTGTGCCTGGAGCTAAGGGCTTCCTAGTTTTAAAAATCCTAGCCCTAGGCCTAAGCCTAACAGTAACCCTGGGAAGGTAAATCAGCCTGGTGTTAGGCGTCTTGCCAAGGAAAAAGCCGTGAAAGCAGCCATGTTGTGGCACTTTTGCACTCCCTTTTGGATGCCTTTCACAGCTCCAGTGTGCCTGGAACTCAGGGCTTCCTGCTTTTAAAAATCCTAGCCCTAGGCCGAACCCCAACCCTAAGACGAGAAAGGCAAATCAGCCAGGAATTAGGCATGTCCCCAAGGAAAAAGCTGTGGAGGCAGGCATGTTGTGGTACTTTTGCGCTCTTCTTGGCTAGTCCTTCACAGCTGCTGTGTTCTTGGAACTCAGGGCTTTCTGGTTTATAGAGCCTTTACCTTAGGCGTAACTCAAACCTTAAGCCTAGGAAGGAAAATCAACCTATGGTTCGGGATGGTCTCATGGAAATATCAGTGGTGGCAGCCAAGTTGCGTCACTTTTGCGCTCCCCTTGGGATGCCTTTTGCAGCTGCAGTGTGCCTGGAGCCCAGGGCTTCCTGGTTTTAAAAGTCCTAGGCCTAAGCCTAACAGTAACCCTAGGAAGGTAAATCAGCCGGGTATTAGGGTTCTTCCTAAGGGAAAAGCCGTGAAAGCAGCCATGTTGTGGCACTTCTGCACTCCCTTTGGGATGCCTTTGGCAGATGAAGTAAGCCTGGAACTCAGGGCTTCCTGGTTAAAGAAATCCAAGCCCTAGGCTGAAGCCTAACCCTAACCCTAGGCAGATAAATCAGCCTAGGTATAGGGATGGTGCCAAGGAAAAAGCTGTGAAAGCTGCCATGTTGTTGCACTTTTGTACTCCCCTTGGGATGCCTTGAACAGCTGCAGTGTGCCTGGAGCCCAGGGCTTCCTAGTTTTAAAAATCCTAGCCCTAGGCCTAAGCCTAACAGTAACCCTAGGAAGGTAAATCAGCCGGGTATTAGGGTTCTTCCTAAGGGAAAAGCCGTGAAAGCAGCCATGTTGTGGCACTTTTGCACTCCCTTTTGGATGCCTTTCACAGCTCCAGTGTGCCTGGAACTCAGGGCTTCCTGATTTTAAAAATCCTAGCCCTAGGCCGAACCCCAACCCTAAGACGAGAAAGGCAAATCAGCCAGGAATTAGGCATGTCCCCAAGGAAAAAGCTGTGGAGGCAGGCATGTTGTGGTACTTTTGCGCTCTTCTTGGCTAGTCCTTCGCAGCTGCTGTGTTCTTGGAACTCAGGGCTTTCTGGTTAATAGAGCCCTTACCTTAGGCGTAACTCAAACCTTAACCCTAGGAAGGAAAATCAACCTATGGTTCGGGATGGTCTCATGGAAATATCAGTGGTGGCAGCCAAGTTGCGTCACTTTTGCGCTCCCCTTGGGATGCCTTTCGCAGCTGCAGTGTGCCTGGAGCCCAGGGCTTCCTGGTTTTAAAAGTCCTAGGCCTAAGCCTAACAGTAACCCTGGGAAGGTAAATCAGCCGGGTATTAGGGTTCTTCCTAAGGGAAAAGCCGTGAAAGCAGCCATGTTGTGGCACTTTTGCACTCCCTTTTGGATGCCTTTCACAGCTGCAGTGTGCCTGGAACTCAGGGCTTCCTGATTTTAAAAATCCTAGCCCTAGGCCGAACCCCAACCCTATGACGAGAAAGGCAAATCAGCCAGGAATTAGGCATGTCCCCAAGGAAAAAGCTGTGGAGGCAGGCATGTTGTGCTACTTTTGCGCTCTTCTTGGGTAGTCCTTCGCAGCTGCTGTGTTCTTGGAACTCAGGGCTTTCTGGTTAATAGACCCTTACCCTAGGCGTAACTCAAACCTTAACCCTAGGAAGGAAAATCAGCCTATGGTTCGGGATGGTCTCATGGAAATATCAGTGGTGGCAGCCAAGTTGCGTCACTTTTGCGCTCCCCTTGGGATGCCTTTCGCAGCTGCAGTGTGCCTGGAGCCCAGGGCTTCCTGGTTTTAAACGTCCTAGGCCTAAGCCTAACAGTAACCCTAGGAAGGTAAATCAGCCGGGTATTAGGGTTCTTCCTAAGGGAAAAGCCGTGAAAGCAGCCATGTTGTGGCACTTCTGCACTCCCTTTGGGATGCCTTTGGCAGATGAAGTAAGCCTGGAACTCAGGGCTTCCTGGTTAAAGAAATCCAAGCCCTAGGCTGAACCCTAACCCTAACCCTAGGCAGATAAATCAGCCTAGGTATAGGGATGGTGCCAAGGAAAAAGCTGTGAAAGCTGCCATGTTGTTGCACTTTTGTACTCCCCTTGGGATGCCTTGAACAGCTGCAGTGTGCCTGGAGCCCAGGGCTTCCTAGTTTTAAAAATCCTAGCCCTAGGCCTAAGCCTAACAGTAACCCTGGGAAGGTAAATCAGCCTGCTGTTAGGCTTCTTGCCAAGGAAAAAGCCGTGAAAGCAGCCATGTTGTGGCACTTTTGCACTCCCTTTTGGATGCCTTTCACAGCTCCAGTGTGCCTGGAACTCAGGGCTTCCTGATTTTAAAAATCCTAGCCCTAGGCCGAACCCCAACACTAAGACGAGGAAGGCAAATCAGCCAGGAATTAGGCATGTCCACAAGGAAAAAGCTGTGGAGGCAGGCATGTTGTGGTACTTTTGCGCTCTTCTTGGCTAGTCCTTCGCAGCTGCTGTGTTCTTGGAACTCAGGGCTTTCTGGTTAATAGACCCTTACCCTAGGCGTAACTCAAACCTTAACCCTAGGAAGGAAAATCAACCTATGGTTCGGGATGGTCTCATGGAAATATCAGTGGTGGCAGCCAAGTTGCGTCACTTTTGCGCTCCCCTTGGGATGCCTTTCGCAGCTGCAGTGTGCCTGGAGCCCAGGGCTTCCTGGTTTTAAAAGTCCTAGGCCTAAGCCTAACAGTAACCCTAGGAAGGTAAATCAGCCGGGTATTAGGGTTCTTCCTAAGGGAAAAGCCGTGAAAGCAGCCATGTTGTGGCACTTCTGCACTCACTTTGGGATGCCTTTGGCAGATGAAGTAAGCCTGGAACTCAGGGCTTCCTGGTTAAAAAAATCCAAGCCCCAGGCTGAACCCTAACCCTAACCCTAGGCAGATAAATCAGCCTAGCTATAGGGATGGTGCCAAGGAAAAAGCTGTGAAAGCTGCCATGTTGTTGCACTTTTGTACTCCCCTTGGGATGCCTTGAACAGCTGCAGTGTGCCTGGAGCCCAGGGCTTCCTAGTTTTAAAAATCCTAGCCCTAGGCCTAAGCCTAACAGTAACCCTGGGAAGGTAAATCAGCCTGGTGTTAGGCGTCTTGCCAAGGAAAAAGCCGTGAAAGCAGCCATGTTGTGGCACTTTTGCACTCCCTTTTGGATGCCTTTCACAGCTCCAGTGTGCCTGGAACTCAGGGCTTCCTGATTTTAAAAATCCTAGCCCTAGGCCGAACACCAACCCTAAGACGAGAAAGGCAAATCAGCCAGGAATTAGGCATGTCCCCAAGGAAAAAGCTGTGGAGGCAGGCATGTTGTGCTACTTTTGCGCTCTTCTTGGCTAGTCCTTCGCAGCTGCTGTGTTCTTGGAACTCAGGGCTTTCTGGTTAATAGAGCCCTTACCCTAGGCGTAACTCAAACCTTAACCCTAGGAAGGAAAATCAACCTATGGTTCGGGATGGTCTCATGGAAATATCAGTGGTGGCAGCCAAGTTGCGTCACTTTTGCGCTCCCCTTGGGATGCCTTTCGCAGCTGCAGTGTGCCTGGAGCCCAGGGCTTCCTGGTTTTAAAAGTCCTAGGCCTAAGCCTAACAGTAACCCTAGGAAGGTAAATCAGCCGGGTATTAGGGTTTTTCCTAAGGGAAAAGCCGTGAAAGCAGCCATGTTGTGGCACTTCTGCACTCCCTTTGGGATGCCTTTGGCAGATGAAGTAAGCCTGGAACTCAGGGCTTCCTGGTTAAAAAAATCCAAGCCCTAGGCTGAACCCTAACCCTAACCCTAGGCAGATAAACCAGCCTAGGTATAGGGATGGTGCCAAGGAAAAAGCTGTGAAAGCTGCCATGTTGTTGCACTTTTGTACTCCCCTTGGGATGCCTTGAACAGCTGCAGTGTGCCTGGAGCCCAGGGCTTCCTAGTTTTAAAAATCCTAGCCCTAGGCCTAAGCCTAACAGTAACCCTGGGAAGGTAAATCAGCCTGGTGTTAGGCTTCTTGCCAAGGAAAAAGCCGTGAAAGCAGCCATGTTGTGGCACTTTTGCACTCCCTTTTGGATGCCTTTCACAGCTCCAGTGTGCCTGGAACTCAGGGCTTCCTGATTTTAAAAATCCTAGCCCTAGGCCGAACCCCAACCCTAAGACGAGAAAGGCAAATCAGCCAGGAATTAGGCATGTCCCCAAGGAAAAAGCTGTGGAGGCAGGCATGTTGTGGTACTTTTGCGCTCTTCTTGGCTAGTCCTTCGCAGCTGCTGTGTTCTTGGAACTCAGGGCTTTCTGGTTAATAGAGCCCTTACCCTAGGCGTAACTCAAACCTTAACCCTAGGAAGGAAAATCAACCTATGGTTCGGGATGGTCTCATGGAAATATCAGTGGTGGCAGCCAAGTTGCGTCACTTTTGCGCTCCCCTTGGGATGCCTTTCGCAGCTGCAGTGTGCCTGGAGCCCAGGGCTTCCTGGTTTTAAAAGTCCTAGGCCTAAGCCTAACAGTAACCCTAGGAAGGTAAATCAGCCGGGTATTAGGGTTCTTCCTAAGGGAAAAGCCGTGAAAGCAGCCATGTTGTGGCACTTCTGCACTCCCTTTGGGATGCCTTTGGCAGATGAAGTAAGCCTGGAACTCAGGGCTTCCTGGTTAAAGAAATCCAAGCCCTAGGCTGAACCCTAACCCTAACCCTAGGCAGATAAATCAGCCTAGGTATAGGGATGGTGCCAAGGAAAAAGCTGTGAAAGCTGCCATGTTGTTGCACTTTTGTACTCCCCTTGGGATGCCTTGAACAGCTGCAGTGTGCCTGGAGCTAAGGGCTTCCTAGTTTTAAAAATCCTAGCCCTAGGCCTAAGCCTAACAGTAACCCTGGGAAGGTAAATCAGCCTGGTGTTAGGCTTCTTGCCAAGGAAAAAGCCGTGAAAGCAGCCATGTTGTGGCACTTTTGCACTCCCTTTTGGATGCCTTTCACAGCTCCAGTGTGCCTGGAACTCAGGGCTTCCTGCTTTTATAAATCCTAGCCCTAGGCCGAACCCCAACCCTAAGACGAGAAAGGCAAATCAGCCAGGAATTAGGCATGTCCCCAAGGAAAAAGCTGTGGAGGCAGGCATGTTGTGGTACTTTTGCGCTCTTCTTGGGTAGTCCTTCGCAGCTGCTGTGTTCTTGGAACTCAGGGCTTTCTGGTTAATAGAGCCCTTACCCTAGGCGTAACTCAAGCCTTAACCCTAGGAAGGAAAATCAACCTATGGTTCGGGATGGTCTCATGGAAATATCAGTGGTGGCAGCCAAGTTGCGTCACTTTTGCGCTCCCCTTGGGATGCCTTTCGCAGCTGCAGTGTGCCTGGAGCCCAGGGCTTCCTGGTTTTAAAAGTCCTAGGCCTAAGCCTAACAGTAACCCTAGGAAGGTAAATCAGCCGGGTATTAGGGTTCTTCCTAAGGGAAAAGCCGTGAAAGCAGCCATGTTGTGGCACTTCTGCACTCCCTTTGGGATGCCTTTGGCAGATGAAGTAAGCCTGGAACTCAGGGCTTCCTGGTTAAAGAAATCCAAGCCCTAGGCTGAACCCTAACCCTAACCCTAGGCAGATAAATCAGCCTAGGTATAGGGATGGTGCCAAGGAAAAAGCTGTGAAAGCTGCCATGTTGTTGCACTTTTGTACTCCCCTTGGGATGCCTTGAACAGCTGCAGTGTGCCTGGAGCTAAGGGCTTCCTAGTTTTAAAAATCCTAGCCCTAGGCCTAAGCCTAACAGTAACCCTGGGAAGGTAAATCAGCCTGCTGTTAGGCTTCTTGCCAAGGAAAAAGCCGTGAAAGCAGCCATGTTGTGGCACTTTTGCACTCCCTTTTGGATGCCTTTCACAGCTCCAGTGTGCCTGGAACTCAGGGCTTCCTGATTTTAAAAATCCTAGCCCTAGGCCGAACCCCAACCCTAAGACGAGAAAGGCAAATCAGCCAGGAATTAGGCATGTCCCCAAGGAAAAAGCTGTGGAGGCAGGCATGTTGTGGTACTTTTGCACTCTTCTTGGGTAGTCCTTCGCAGCTGCTGTGTTCTTGGAACTCAGGGCTTTCTGGTTAATAGAACCCTTACCCTAGGCGTAACTCAAACCTTAACCCTAGGAAGGAAAATCAGCCTATGGTTCGGGATGGTCTCATGGAAATATCAGTGGTGGCAGCCAAGTTGCATCACTTTTGCGCTCCCCTTGGGATGCCTTTTGCAGCTGCAGTGTGCCTGGAGCCCAGGGCTTCCTGGTTTTAAAAGTCCTAGGCCTAAGCCTAACAGTAACCCTAGGAAGGTAAATCAGCCGGGTATTAGGGTTCTTCCTAAGGGAAAAGCCGTGAAAGCAGCCATGTTGTGGCACTTCTGCACTCCCTTTGGGATGCCTTTGGCAGATGAAGTAAGCCTGGAACTCAGGGCTTCCTGGTTAAAGAAATCCAAGCCCTAGGCTGAACCCTAACCCTAACCCTAGGCAGATAAATCAGCCTAGGTATAGGGATGGTGCCAAGGAAAAAGCTGTGAAAGCTGCCATGTTGTTGCACTTTTGTACTCCCCTTGGGATGCCTTGAACAGCTGCAGTGTGCCTGGAGCTAAGGGCTTCCTAGTTTTAAAAATCCTAGCCCTAGGCCTAAGCCTAACAGTAACCCTGGGAAGGTAAATCAGCCTGGTGTTAGGCTTCTTGCCAAGGAAAAAGCCGTGAAAGCAGCCATGTTGTGGCACTTTTGCACTCCCTTTTGGATGCCTTTCACAGCTCCAGTGTGCCTGGAACTCAGGGCTTCCTGATTTTAAAAATCCTAGCCCTAGGCCGAACCCCAACCCTAAGACGAGAAAGGCAAATCAGCCAGGAATTAGGCATGTCCCCAAGGAAAAAGCTGTGGAGGCAGGCATGTTGTGCTACTTTTGCGCTCTTCTTGGGTAGTCCTTCGCAGCTGCTGTGTTCTTGGAACTCAGGGCTTTCTGGTTAATAGACCCTTACCCTAGGCGTAACTCAAACCTTAACCCTAGGAAGGAAAATCAGCCTATGGTTCGGGATGGTCTCATGGAAATATCAGTGGTGGCAGCCAAGTTGCGTCACTTTTGCGCTCCCCTTGGGATGCCTTTCGCAGCTGCAGTGTGCCTGGAGCCCAGGGCTTCCTGGTTTTAAAAGTCCTAGGCCTAAGCCTAACAGTAACCCTAGGAAGGTAAATCAGCCGGGTATTAGGGTTCTTCCTAAGGGAAAAGCCGTGAAAGCAGCCATGTTGTGGCACTTCTGCACTCCCTTTGGGATGCCTTTGGCAGATGAAGTAAGCCTGGAACTCAGGGCTTCCTGGTTAAAGAAATCCAAGCCCTAGGCTGAACCCTAACCCTAACCCTAGGCAGATAAATCAGCCTAGGTATAGGGATGGTGCCAAGGAAAAAGCTGTGAAAGCTGCCATGTTGTTGCACTTTTGTACTCCCCTTGGGATGCCTTGAACAGCTGCAGTGTGCCTGGAGCCCAGGGCTTCCTAGTTTTAAAAATCCTAGCCCTAGGCCTAAGCCTAACAGTAACCCTGGGAAGGTAAATCAGCCTGCTGTTAGGCTTCTTGCCAAGGAAAAAGCCGTGAAAGCAGCCATGTTGTGGCACTTTTGCACTCCCTTTTGGATGCCTTTCACAGCTCCAGTGTGCCTGGAACTCAGGGCTTCCTGATTTTAAAAATCCTAGCCCTAGGCCGAACCCCAACCCTAAGACGAGAAAGGCAAATCAGCCAGGAATTAGGCATGTCCACAAGGAAAAAGCTGTGGAGGCAGGCATGTTGTGGTACTTTTGCGCTCTTCTTGGCTAGTCCTTCGCAGCTGCTGTGTTCTTGGAACTCAGGGCTTTCTGGTTAATAGAACCCTTACCCTAGGCGTAACTCAAACCTTAAGCCTAGGAAGGAAAATCAGCCTATGGTTCGTGATGCTCTCATGGAAATATCAGTGGTGGCAGCCAAGTTGCGTCACTTTTGCGCTCCCCTTGGGATGCCTTTCGCAGCTGCAGTGTGCCTGGAGCCCAGGGCTTCCTGGTTTTAAAAGTCCTAGGCCTAAGCCTAACAGTAACCCTAGGAAGGTAAATCAGCCGGGTATTAGGGTTCTTCCTAAGGGAAAAGCCGTGAAAGCAGCCATGTTGTGGCACTTCTGCACTCCCTTTGGGATGCCTTTGGCAGATGAAGTAAGCCTGGAACTCAGGGCTTCCTGGTTAAAGAAATCCAAGCCCTAGGCTGAACCCTAACCCTAACCCTAGGCAGATAAACCAGCCTAGCTATAGGGATGGTGCCAAGGAAAAAGCTGTGAAAGCTGCCATGTTGTTGCACTTTTGTACTCCCCTTGGGATGCCTTGAACAGCTGCAGTGTGCCTGGAGCCCAGGGCTTCCTAGTTTTAAAAATCCTAGCCCTAGGCCTAAGCCTAACAGTAACCCTGGGAAGGTAAATCAGCCTGCTGTTAGGCTTCTTGCCAAGGAAAAAGCCGTGAAAGCAGCCATGTTGTGGCACTTTTGCACTCCCTTTTGGATGCCTTTCACAGCTCCAGTGTGCCTGGAACTCAGGGCTTCCTGATTTTAAAAATCCTAGCCCTAGGCCGAACCCCAACCCTAAGACGAGAAAGGCAAATCAGCCAGGAATTAGGCATGTCCCCAAGAAAAATGCTGTGGAGGCAGGCATGTTGTGGTACTTTTGCGCTCTTCTTGGGTAGTCCTTCGCAGCTGCTGTGTTCTTGGAACTCAGGGCTTTCTGGTTAATAGAGCCCTTACCCTAGGCGTAACTCAAACCTTAAGCCTAGGAAGGAAAATCAGCCTATGGTTCGGGATGGTCTCATGGAAATATCAGTGGTGGCAGCCAAGTTGCGTCACTTTTGCGCTCCCCTTGGGATGCCTTTCGCAGCTGCAGTGTGCCTGGAGCCCAGGGCTTCCTGGTTTTAAAAGTCCTAGGCCTAAGCCTAACAGTAACCCTAGGAAGGTAAATCAGCCGGGTATTAGGGTTCTTCCTAAGGGAAAAGCCGTGAAAGCAGCCATGTTGTGGCACTTCTGCACTCCCTTTGGGATGCCTTTGGCAGATGAAGTAAGCCTGGAACTCAGGGCTTCCTGGTTAAAGAAATCCAAGCCCTAGGCTGAACCCTAACCCTAACCCTAGGCAGATAAATCAGCCTAGGTATAGGGATGGTGCCAAGGAAAAAGCTGTGAAAGCTGCCATGTTGTTGCACTTTTGTACTCCCCTTGGGATGCCTTGAACAGCTGCAGTGTGCCTGGAGCCCAGGGCTTCCTAGTTTTAAAAATCCTAGCCCTAGGCCTAAGCCTAACAGTAACCCTGGGAAGGTAAATCAGCCAGCTGTTAGGCTTCTTGCCAAGGAAAAAGCCGTGAAAGCAGCCATGTTGTGGCACTTTTGCACTCCCTTTTGGATGCCTTTCACAGCTCCAGTGTGCCTGGAACTCAGGGCTTCCTGCTTTTAAAAATCCTAGCCCTAGGCCGAACCCCAACCCTAAGACGAGAAAGGCAAATCAGCCAGGAATTAGGCATGTCCCCAAGGAAAAAGCTGTGGAGGCAGGCATGTTGTGCTACTTTTGCGCTCTTCTTGGCTAGTCCTTCGCAGCTGCTGTGTTCTTGGAACTCAGGGCTTTCTGGTTAATAGAACCCTTACCCTAGGCGTAACTCAAACCTTAAGCCTAGGAAGGAAAATCAGCCTATGGTTCGTGATGCTCTCATGGAAATATCAGTGGTGGCAGCCAAGTTGCGTCACTTTTGCGCTCCCCTTGGGATGCCTTTCGCAGCTGCAGTGTGCCTGGAGCCCAGGGCTTCCTGGTTTTAAAAGTCCTAGGCCTAAGCCTAACAGTAACCCTAGGAAGGTAAATCAGCCGGGTATTAGGGTTCTTCCTAAGGGAAAAGCCGTGAAAGCAGCCATGTTGTGGCACTTCTGCACTCCCTTTGGGATGCCTTTGGCAGATGAAGTAAGCCTGGAACTCAGGGCTTCCTGGTTAAAGAAATCCAAGCCCTAGGCTGAACCCTAACCCTAACCCTAGGCAGATAAATCAGCCTAGGTATAGGGATGGTGCCAAGGAAAAAGCTGTGAAAGCTGCCATGTTGTTGCACTTTTGTACTCCCCTTGGGATGCCTTGAACAGCTGCAGTGTGCCTGGAGCTAAGGGCTTCCTAGTTTCAAAAATCCTAGCCCTAGGCCTAAGCCTAACAGTAACCCTGGGAAGGTAAATCAGCCTGGTGTTAGGCTTCTTGCCAAGGAAAAAGCCGTGAAAGCAGCCATGTTGTGGCACTTTTGCACTCCCTTTTGGATGCCTTTCACAGCTCCAGTGTGCCTGGAACTCAGGGCTTCCTGATTTTAAAAATCCTAGCCCTAGGCCGAACCCCAACCCTAAGACGAGAAAGGCAAATCAGCCAGGAATTAGGCATGTCCCCAAGGAAAAAGCTGTGGAGGCAGGCATGTTGTGCTACTTTTGCGCTCTTCTTGGCTAGTCCTTCGCAGCTGCTGTGTTCTTGGAACTCAGGGCTTTCTGGTTAATAGAACCCTTACCCTAGGCGTAACTCAAACCTTAAGCCTAGGAAGGAAAATCAACCTATGGTTCGGGATGGTCTCATGGAAATATCAGTGGTGGCAGCCAAGTTGCGTCACTTTTGCGCTCCCCTTGGGATGCCTTTCGCAGCTGCAGTGTGCCTGGAGCCCAGGGCTTCCTGGTTTTAAAAGTCCTAGGCCTAAGCCTAACAGTAACCCTAGGAAGGTAAATCAGCCGGGTATTAGGGTTCTTCCTAAGGGAAAAGCCGTGAAAGCAGCCATGTTGTGGCACTTCTGCACTCCCTTTGGGATGCCTTTGGCAGATGAAGTAAGCCTGGAACTCAGGGCTTCCTGGTTAAAAAAATCCAAGCCCTAGGCTGAAGCCTAACCCTAACCCTAGGCAGATAAATCAGCCTAGGTATAGGGATGGTGCCAAGGAAAAAGCTGTGAAAGCTGCCATGTTGTTGCACTTTTGTACTCCCCTTGGGATGCCTTGAACAGCTGCAGTGTGCCTGGAGCCCAGGGCTTCCTAGTTTTAAAAATCCTAGCCCTAGGCCTAAGCCTAACAGTAACCCTGGGAAGGTAAATCAGCCTGGTGTTAGGCTTCTTGCCAAGGAAAAAGCCGTGAAAGCAGCCATGTTGTGGCACTTTTGCACTCCCTTTTGGATGCCTTTCACAGCTCCAGTGTGCCTGGAACTCAGGGCTTCCTGCTTTTAAAAATCCTAGCCCTAGGCCGAACCCCAACCCTAAGACGAGAAAGGCAAATCAGCCAGGAATTAGGCATGTCCCCAAGGAAAAAGCTGTGGAGGCAGGCATGTTGTGCTACTTTTGCACTCTTCTTGGGTAGTCCTTCGCAGCTGCTGTGTTCTTGGAACTCAGGGCTTTCTGGTTAATAGAACCCTTACCCTAGGCGTAACTCAAACCTTAAGCCTAGGAAGGAAAATCAGCCTATGGTTCGGGATGCTCTCATGGAAATATCAGTGGTGGCAGCCAAGTTGCATCACTTTTGCGCTCCCCTTGGGATGCCTTTCGCAGCTGCAGTGTGCCTGGAGCCCAGGGCTTCCTGGTTTTAAAAGTCCTAGGCCTAAGCCTAACAGTAACCCTAGGAAGGTAAATCAGCCGGGTATTAGGGTTCTTCCTAAGGGAAAAGCCGTGAAAGCAGCCATGTTGTGGCACTTCTGCACTCCCTTTGGGATGCCTTTGGCAGATGAAGTAAGCCTGGAACTCAGGGCTTCCTGGTTAAAAAAATCCAAGCCCTAGGCTGAACCCTAACCCTAACCCTAGGCAGATAAATCAGCCTAGGTATAGGGATGGTGCCAAGGAAAAAGCTGTGAAAGCTGCCATGTTGTTGCACTTTTGTACTCCCCTTGGGATGCCTTGAACAGCTGCAGTGTGCCTGGAGCCCAGGGCTTCCTAGTTTTAAAAATCCTAGCCCTAGGCCTAAGCCTAACAGTAACCCTGGGAAGGTAAATCAGCCTGGTGTTAGGCTTCTTGCCAAGGAAAAAGCCGTGAAAGCAGCCATGTTGTGGCACTTTTGCACTCCCTTTTGGATGCCTTTCACAGCTCCAGTGTGCCTGGAACTCAGGGCTTCCTGCTTTTAAAAATCCTAGCCCTAGGCCGAACACCAACCCTAAGACGAGAAAGGCAAATCAGCCAGGAATTAGGCATGTCCCCAAGGAAAAAGCTGTGGAGGCAGGCATGTTGTGCTACTTTTGCGCTCTTCTTGGGTAGTCCTTCGCAGCTGCTGTGTTCTTGGAACTCAGGGCTTTCTGGTTAATAGAGCCCTTACCCTAGGCGTATCTCAAACCTTAACCCTAGGAAGGAAAATCAACCTATGGTTCGGGATGGTCTCATGGAAATATCAGTGGTGGCAGCCAAGTCGCGTCACTTTTGCGCTCCCCTTGGGATGCCTTTCGCAGCTGCAGTGTGCCTGGAGCCCAGGGCTTCCTGGTTTTAAAAGTCCTAGGCCTAAGCCTAACAGTAACCCTAGGAAGGTAAATCAGCCGGGTATTAGGGTTCTTCCTAAGGGAAAAGCCGTGAAAGCAGCCATGTTGTGGCACTTCTGCACTCCCTTTGGGATGCCTTTGGCAGATGAAGTAAGCCTGGAACTCAGGGCTTCCTGGTTAAAGAAATCCAAGCCCTAGGCTGAACCCTAACCCTAACCCTAGGCAGATAAACCAGCCTAGGTATAGGGATGGTGCCAAGGAAAAAGCTGTGAAAGCTGCCATGTTGTTGCACTTTTGTACTCCCCTTGGGATGCCTTGAACAGCTGCAGTGTGCCTGGAGCTAAGGGCTTCCTAGTTTCAAAAATCCTAGCCCTAGGCCTAAGCCTAACAGTAACCCTGGGAAGGTAAATCAGCCTGCTGTTAGGCTTCTTGCCAAGGAAAAAGCCGTGAAAGCAGCCATGTTGTGGCACTTTTGCACTCCCTTTTGGATGCCTTTCACAGCTCCAGTGTGCCTGGAACTCAGGGCTTCCTGATTTTAAAAATCCTAGCCCTAGGCCGAACCCCAACCCTAAGACGAGAAAGGCAAATCAGCCAGGAATTAGGCATGTCCCCAAGGAAAAAGCTGTGGAGGCAGGCATGTTGTGCTACTTTTGCGCTCTTCTTGGGTAGTCCTTCGCAGCTGCTGTGTTCTTGGAACTCAGGGCTTTCTGGTTAATAGAGCCCTTACCCTAGGCGTAACTCAAACCTTAAGCCTAGGAAGGAAAATCAGCCTATGGTTCGGGATGGTCTCATGGAAATATCAGTGGTGGCAGCCAAGTTGCGTCACTTTTGCGCTCCCCTTGGGATGCCTTTCGCAGCTGCAGTGTGCCTGGAGCCCAGGGCTTCCTGGTTTTAAAAGTCCTAGGCCTAAGCCTAACAGTAACCCTAGGAAGGTAAATCAGCCGGGTATTAGGGTTCTTCCTAAGGGAAAAGCCGTGAAAGCAGCCATGTTGTGGCACTTCTGCACTCCCTTTGGGATGCCTTTGGCAGATGAAGTAAGCCTGGAACTCAGGGCTTCCTGGTTAAAGAAATCCAAGCCCTAGGCTGAACCCTAACCCTAACCCTAGGCAGATAAATCAGCCTAGGTATAGGGATGGTGCCAAGGAAAAAGCTGTGAAAGCTGCCATGTTGTTGCACTTTTGTACTCCCCTTGGGATGCCTTGAACAGCTGCAGTGTGCCTGGAGCCCAGGGCTTCCTAGTTTTAAAAATCCTAGCCCTAGGCCTAAGCCTAACAGTAACCCTGGGAAGGTAAATCAGCCTGGTGTTAGGCTTCTTGCCAAGGAAAAAGCCGTGAAAGCAGCCATGTTGTGGCACTTTTGCACTCCCTTTTGGATGCCTTTCACAGCTCCAGTGTGCCTGGAACTCATGGCTTCCTGATTTTAAAAATCCTAGCCCTAGGCCGAACCCCAACCCTAAGACGAGAAAGGCAAATCAGCCAGGAATTAGGCATGTCCCCAAGGAAAAAGCTGTGGAGGCAGGCATGTTGTGCTACTTTTGCACTCTTCTTGGGTAGTCCTTCGCAGCTGCTGTGTTCTTGGAACTCAGGGCTTTCTGGTTAATAGAACCCTTACCCTAGGCGTAACTCAAACCTTAAGCCTAGGAAGGAAAATCAGCCTATGGTTCGGGATGCTCTCATGGAAATATCAGTGGTGGCAGCCAAGTTGCGTCACTTTTGCGCTCCCCTTGGGATGCCTTTCGCAGCTGCAGTGTGCCTGGAGCCCAGGGCTTCCTGGTTTTAAAAGTCCTAGGCCTAAGCCTAACAGTAACCCTAGGAAGGTAAATCAGCCGGGTATTAGGGTTCTTCCTAAGGGAAAAGCCGTGAAAGCAGCCATGTTGTGGCACTTCTGCACTCCCTTTGGGATGCCTTTGGCAGATGAAGTAAGCCTGGAACTCAGGGCTTCCTGGTTAAAAAAATCCAAGCCCTAGGCTGAAGCCTAACCCTAACCCTAGGCAGATAAATCAGCCTAGCTATAGGGATGGTGCCAAGGAAAAAGCTGTGAAAGCTGCCATGTTGTTGCACTTTTGTACTCCCCTTGGGATGCCTTGAACAGCTGCAGTGTGCCTGGAGCCCAGGGCTTCCTAGTTTTAAAAATCCTAGCCCTAGGCCTAAGCCTAACAGTAACCCTGGGAAGGTAAATCAGCCTGCTGTTAGGCTTCTTGCCAAGGAAAAAGCCGTGAAAGCAGCCATGTTGTGGCACTTTTGCACTCCCTTTTGGATGCCTTTCACAGCTCCAGTGTGCCTGGAACTCAGGGCTTCCTGATTTTAAAAATCCTAGCCCTAGGCCGAACCCCAACCCTAAGACGAGAAAGGCAAATCAGCCAGGAATTAGGCATGTCCCCAAGGAAAAAGCTGTGGAGGCAGGCATGTTGTGGTACTTTTGCGCTCTTCTTGGCTAGTCCTTCGCAGCTGCTGTGTTCTTGGAACTCAGGGCTTTCTGGTTAATAGAACCCTTACCCTAGGCGTATCTCAAACCTTAACCCTAGGAAGGAAAATCAACCTATGGTTCGGGATGGTCTCATGGAAATATCAGTGGTGGCAGCCAAGTCGCGTCACTTTTGCGCTCCCCTTGGGATGCCTTTCGCAGCTGCAGTGTGCCTGGAGCCCAGGGCTTCCTGGTTTTAAAAGTCCTAGGCCTAAGCCTAACAGTAACCCTAGGAAGGTAAATCAGCCGGGTATTAGGGTTCTTCCTAAGGGAAAAGCCGTGAAAGCAGCCATGTTGTGGCACTTCTGCACTCCCTTTGGGATGCCTTTGGCAGATGAAGTAAGCCTGGAACTCAGGGCTTCCTGGTTAAAGAAATCCAAGCCCTAGGCTGAACCCTAACCCTAACCCTAGGCAGATAAACCAGCCTAGCTATAGGGATGGTGCCAAGGAAAAAGCTGTGAAAGCTGCCATGTTGTTGCACTTTTGTACTCCCCTTGGGATGCCTTGAACAGCTGCAGTGTGCCTGGAGCCCAGGGCTTCCAAGTTTTAAAAATCCTAGCCCTAGGCCTAAGCCTAACAGTAACCCTGGGAAGGTAAATCAGCCTGCTGTTAGGCTTCTTCCTAAGGAAAAAGCCGTGAAAGCAGCCATGTTGTGGCACTTTTGCACTCCCTTTTGGATGCCTTTCACAGCTCCAGTGTGCCTGGAACTCAGGGCTTCCTGATTTTAAAAATCCTAGCCCTAGGCCGAACCCCAACCCTAAGACGAGAAAGGCAAATCAGCCAGGAATTAGGCATGTCCCCAAGGAAAAAGCTGTGGAGGCAGGCATGTTGTGCTACTTTTGCGCTCTTCTTGGGTAGTCCTTCGCAGCTGCTGTGTTCTTGGAACTCAGGGCTTTCTGGTTAATAGAGCCCTTACCCTAGGCGTAACTCAAACCTTAAGCCTAGGAAGGAAAATCAGCCTATGGTTCGGGATGGTCTCATGGAAATATCAGTGGTGGCAGCCAAGTTGCGTCACTTTTGCGCTCCCCTTGGGATGCCTTTTGCAGCTGCAGTGTGCCTGGAGCCCAGGGCTTCCTGGTTTTAAAAGTCCTAGGCCTAAGCCTAACAGTAACCCTAGGAAGGTAAATCAGCCGGGTATTAGGGTTCTTCCTAAGGGAAAAGCCGTGAAAGCAGCCATGTTGTGGCACTTCTGCACTCCCTTTGGGATGCCTTTGGCAGATGAAGTAAGCCTGGAACTCAGGGCTTCCTGGTTAAAGAAATCCAAGCCCTAGGCTGAACCCTAACCCTAACCCTAGGCAGATAAATCAGCCTAGGTATAGGGATGGTGCCAAGGAAAAAGCTGTGAAAGCTGCCATGTTGTTGCACTTTTGTACTCCCCTTGGGATGCCTTGAACAGCTGCAGTGTGCCTGGAGCCCAGGGCTTCCTAGTTTTAAAAATCCTAGCCCTAGGCCTAAGCCTAACAGTAACCCTGGGAAGGTAAATCAGCCTGGTGTTAGGCTTCTTGCCAAGGAAAAAGCCGTGAAAGCAGCCATGTTGTGGCACTTTTGCACTCCCTTTTGGATGCCTTTCACAGCTCCAGTGTGCCTGGAACTCATGGCTTCCTGATTTTAAAAATCCTAGCCCTAGGCCGAACCCCAACCCTAAGACGAGAAAGGCAAATCAGCCAGGAATTAGGCATGTCCCCAAGGAAAAAGCTGTGGAGGCAGGCATGTTGTGCTACTTTTGCGCTCTTCTTGGCTAGTCCTTCGCAGCTGCTGTGTTCTTGGAACTCAGGGCTTTCTGGTTAATAGAACCCTTACCCTAGGCGTAACTCAAACCTTAACCCTAGGAAGGAAAATCAGCCTATGGTTCGGGATGGTCTCATGGAAATATCAGTGGTGGCAGCCAAGTCGCGTCACTTTTGCGCTCCCCTTGGGATGCCTTTCGCAGCTGCAGTGTGCCTGGAGCCCAGGGCTTCCTGGTTTTAAAAGTCCTAGGCCTAAGCCTAACAGTAACCCTAGGAAGGTAAATCAGCCGGGTATTAGGGTTCTTCCTAAGGGAAAAGCCGTGAAAGCAGCCATGTTGTGGCACTTCTGCACTCCCTTTGGGATGCCTTTGGCAGATGAAGTAAGCCTGGAACTCAGGGCTTCCTGGTTAAAGAAATCCAAGCCCTAGGCTGAACCCTAACCCTAACCCTAGGCAGATAAATCAGCCTAGGTATAGGGATGGTGCCAAGGAAAAAGCTGTGAAAGCTGCCATGTTGTTGCACTTTTGTACTCCCCTTGGGATGCCTTGAACAGCTGCAGTGTGCCTGGAGCCCAGGGCTTCCTAGTTTTAAAAATCCTAGCCCTAGGCCTAAGCCTAACAGTAACCCTGGGAAGGTAAATCAGCCTGCTGTTAGGCTTCTTGCCAAGGAAAAAGCCGTGAAAGCAGCCATGTTGTGGCACTTTTGCACTCCCTTTTGGATGCCTTTCACAGCTCCAGTGTGCCTGGAACTCAGGGCTTCCTGATTTTAAAAATCCTAGCCCTAGGCCGAACCCCAACCCTAAGACGAGAAAGGCAAATCAGCCAGGAATTAGGCATGTCCCCAAGGAAAAAGCTGTGGAGGCAGGCATGTTGTGCTACTTTTGCGCTCTTCTTGGGTAGTCCTTCGCAGCTGCTGTGTTCTTGGAACTCAGGGCTTTCTGGTTAATAGAACCCTTACCCTAGGCGTAACTCAAACCTTAAGCCTAGGAAGGAAAATCAGCCTATGGTTCGGGATGGTCTCATGGAAATATCAGTGGTGGCAGCCAAGTTGCGCCACTTTTGCGCTCCCCTTGGGATGCCTTTCGCAGCTGCAGTGTGCCTGGAGCCCAGGGCTTCCTGGTTTTAAAAGTCCTAGGCCTAAGCCTAACAGTAACCCTAGGAAGGTAAATCAGCCGGGTATTAGGGTTCTTCCTAAGGGAAAAGCCGTGAAAGCAGCCATGTTGTGGCACTTCTGCACTCCCTTTGGGATGCCTTTGGCAGATGAAGTAAGCCTGGAACTCAGGGCTTCCTGGTTAAAGAAATCCAAGCCCTAGGCTGAAGCCTAACCCTAACCCTAGGCAGATAAATCAGCCTAGGTATAGGGATGGTGCCAAGGAAAAAGCTGTGAAAGCTGCCATGTTGTTGCACTTTTGTACTCCCCTTGGGATGCCTTGAACAGCTGCAGTGTGCCTGGAGCCCAGGGCTTCCTAGTTTTAAAAATCCTAGCCCTAGGCCTAAGCCTAACAGTAACCCTGGGAAGGTAAATCAGCCTGGTGTTAGGCTTCTTGCCAAGGAAAAAGCCGTGAAAGCAGCCATGTTGTGGCACTTTTGCACTCCCTTTTGGATGCCTTTCACAGCTCCAGTGTGCCTGGAACTCAGGGCTTCCTGATTTTAAAAATCCTAGCCCTAGGCCGAACCCCAACCCTAAGACGAGAAAGGCAAATCAGCCAGGAATTAGGCATGTCCCCAAGGAAAAAGCTGTGGAGGCAGGCATGTTGTGGTACTTTTGCGCTCTTCTTGGCTAGTCCTTCGCAGCTGCTGTGTTCTTGGAACTCAGGGCTTTCTGGTTAATAGAGCCCTTACCCTAGGCGTAACTCAAACCTTAACCCTAGGAAGGAAAATCAGCCTATGGTTCGGGATGGTCTCATGGAAATATCAGTGGTGGCAGCCAAGTTGCGTCACTTTTGCGCTCCCCTTGGGATGCCTTTCGCAGCTGCAGTGTGCCTGGAGCCCAGGGCTTCCTGGTTTTAAAAGTCCTAGGCCTAAGCCTAACAGTAACCCTAGGAAGGTAAATCAGCCGGGTATTAGGGTTCTTCCTAAGGGAAAAGCCGTGAAAGCAGCCATGTTGTGGCACTTCTGCACTCCCTTTGGGATGCCTTTGGCAGATGAAGTAAGCCTGGAACTCAGGGCTTCCTGGTTAAAGAAATCCAAGCCCTAGGCTGAACCCTAACCCTAACCCTAGGCAGATAAATCAGCCTAGGTATAGGGATGGTGCCAAGGAAAAAGCTGTGAAAGCTGCCATGTTGTTGCACTTTTGTACTCCCCTTGGGATGCCTTGAACAGCTGCAGTGTGCCTGGAGCCCAGGGCTTCCTAGTTTTAAAAATCCTAGCCCTAGGCCTAAGCCTAACAGTAACCCTGGGAAGGTAAATCAGCCTGGTGTTAGGCTTCTTGCCAAGGAAAAAGCCGTGAAAGCAGCCATGTTGTGGCACTTTTGCACTCCCTTTTGGATGCCTTTCACAGCTCCAGTGTGCCTAGAACTCAGGGCTTCCTGCTTTTAAAAATCCTAGCCCTAGGCCGAACCCCAACCCTAAGACGAGAAAGGCAAATCAGCCAGGAATTAGGCATGTCCCCAAGGAAAAAGCTGTGGAGGCAGGCATGTTGTGGTACTTTTGCGCTCTTCTTGGCTAGTCCTTCGCAGCTGCTGTGTTCTTGGAACTCAGGGCTTTCTGGTTAATAGAACCCTTACCCTAGGCGTAACTCAAACCTTAACCCTAGGAAGGAAAATCAGCCTATGGTTCGGGATGGTCTCATGGAAATATCAGTGGTGGCAGCCAAGTTGCGTCACTTTTGCGCTCCCCTTGGGATGCCTTTCGCAGCTGCAGTGTGCCTGGAGCCCAGGGCTTCCTGGTTTTAAAAGTCCTAGGCCTAAGCCTAACAGTAACCCTAGGAAGGTAAATCAGCCGGGTATTAGGGTTCTTCCTAAGGGAAAAGCCGTGAAAGCAGCCATGTTGTGGCACTTCTGCACTCCCTTTGGGATGCCTTTGGCAGATGAAGTAAGCCTGGAACTCAGGGCTTCCTGGTTAAAGAAATCCAAGCCCTAGGCTGAACCCTAACCCTAACCCTAGGCAGATAAATCAGCCTAGGTATAGGGATGGTGCCAAGGAAAAAGCTGTGAAAGCTGCCATGTTGTTGCACTTTTGTACTCCCCTTGGGATGCCTTGAACAGCTGCAGTGTGCCTGGAGCCCAGGGCTTCCTAGTTTTAAAAATCCTAGCCCTAGGCCTAAGCCTAACAGTAACCCTGGGAAGGTAAATCAGCCTGCTGTTAGGCTTCTTGCCAAGGAAAAAGCCGTGAAAGCAGCCATGTTGTGGCACTTTTGCACTCCCTTTTGGATGCCTTTCACAGCTGCAGTGTGCCTGGAACTCAGGGCTTCCTGATTTTAAAAATCCTAGCCCTAGGCCGAACCCCAACCCTAAGACGAGAAAGGCAAATCAGCCAGGAATTAGGCATGTCCCCAAGGAAAAAGCTGTGGAGGCAGGCATGTTGTGCTACTTTTGCGCTCTTCTTGGCTAGTCCTTCGCAGCTGCTGTGTTCTTGGAACTCAGGGCTTTCTGGTTAATAGAGCCCTTACCCTAGGCGTAACTCAAACCTTAACCCTAGGAAGGAAAATCAACCTATGGTTCGGGATGGTCTCATGGAAATATCAGTGGTGGCAGCCAAGTCGCGTCACTTTTGCGCTCCCCTTGGGATGCCTTTCGCAGCTGCAGTGTGCCTGGAGCCCAGGGCTTCCTGGTTTTAAAAGTCCTAGGCCTAAGCCTAACAGTAACCCTAGGAAGGTAAATCAGCCGGGTATTAGGGTTCTTCCTAAGGGAAAAGCCGTGAAAGCAGCCATGTTGTGGCACTTCTGCACTCCCTTTGGGATGCCTTTGGCAGATGAAGTAAGCCTGGAACTCAGGGCTTCCTGGTTAAAGAAATCCAAGCCCTAGGCTGAAGCCTAACCCTAACCCTAGGCAGATAAATCAGCCTAGGTATAGGGATGGTGCCAAGGAAAAAGCTGTGAAAGCTGCCATGTTGTTGCACTTTTGTACTCCCCTTGGGATGCCTTGAACAGCTGCAGTGTGCCTGGAGCCCAGGGCTTCCTAGTTTTAAAAATCCTAGCCCTAGGCCTAAGCCTAACAGTAACCCTGGGAAGGTAAATCAGCCTGCTGTTAGGCTTCTTGCCAAGGAAAAAGCCGTGAAAGCAGCCATGTTGTGGCACTTTTGCACTCCCTTTTGGATGCCTTTCACAGCTGCAGTGTGCCTGGAACTCATGGCTTCCTGATTTTAAAAATCCTAGCCCTAGGCCGAACCCCAACCCTAAGACGAGAAAGGCAAATCAGCCAGGAATTAGGCATGTCCCCAAGGAAAAAGCTGTGGAGGCAGGCATGTTGTGCTACTTTTGCGCTCTTCTTGGGTAGTCCTTCGCAGCTGCTGTGTTCTTGGAACTCAGGGCTTTCTGGTTAATAGAACCCTTACCCTAGGCGTAACTCAAACCTTAACCCTAGGAAGGAAAATCAGCCTATGGTTCGGGATGGTCTCATGGAAATATCAGTGGTGGCAGCCAAGTTGCGTCACTTTTGCGCTCCCCTTGGGATGCCTTTCGCAGCTGCAGTGTGCCTGGAGCCCAGGGCTTCCTAGTTTCAAAAATCCTAGCCCTAGGCCTAAGCCTAACAGTAACCCTGGGAAGGTAAATCAGACTGGTGTTAGGCTTCTTGCCGAGGAAAAAGCCGTGAAAGCAGCCATGTTGTGGCACTTTTGCACTCCCTTTTGGATGCCTTTCACAGCTCCACTGTGCCTGGAACTCAGGGCTTCCTGATTTTAAAAATCCTAGCCCTGGGCCGAACCCCAACCCTAAGACGAGAAAGGCAAATCAGCCAGGAATTAGGCATGTCCCCAAGGAAAAAGCTGTGGAGGCAGGCATGTTGTGCTACTTTTGCGCTCTTCTTGGCTAGTCCTTCGCAGCTGCTGTGTTCTTGGAACTCAGGGCTTTCTGGTTAATAGAGCCCTTACCCTAGGCGTAACTCAAACCTTAACCCTAGGAAGGAAAATCAACCTATGGTTCGGGATGCTCTCATGGAAATATCAGTGGTGGCAGCCAAGTCGCGTCACTTTTGCGCTCCCCTTGGGATGCCTTTCGCAGCTGCAGTGTGCCTGGAGCCCAGGGCTTCCTGGTTTTAAAAGTCCTAGGCCTAAGCCTAACAGTAACCCTAGGAAGGTAAATCAGCCGGGTATTAGGGTTCTTCCTAAGGGAAAAGCCGTGAAAGCAGCCATGTTGTGGCACTTCTGCACTCCCTTTGGGATGCCTTTGGCAGATGAAGTAAGCCTGGAACTCAGGGCTTCCTGGTTAAAGAAATCCAAGCCCTAGGCTGAACCCTAACCCTAACCCTAGGCAGATAAATCAGCCTAGGTATAGGGATGGTGCCAAGGAAAAAGCTGTGAAAGCTGCCATGTTGTTGCACTTTTGTACTCCCCTTGGGATGCCTTGAACAGCTGCAGTGTGCCTGGAGCCCAGGGCTTCCTAGTTTTAAAAATCCTAGCCCTAGGCCTAAGCCTAACAGTAACCCTGGGAAGGTAAATCAGCCTGCTGTTAGGCTTCTTGCCAAGGAAAAAGCCGTGAAAGCAGCCATGTTGTGGCACTTTTGCACTCCCTTTTGGATGCCTTTCACAGCTGCAGTGTGCCTGGAACTCATGGCTTCCTGATTTTAAAAATCCTAGCCCTAGGCCGAACCCCAACCCTAAGACGAGAAAGGCAAATCAGCCAGGAATTAGGCATGTCCCCAAGGAAAAAGCTGTGGAGGCAGGCATGTTGTGCTACTTTTGCACTCTTCTTGGGTAGTCCTTCGCAGCTGCTGTGTTCTTGGAACTCAGGGCTTTCTGGTTAATAGAACCCTTACCCTAGGCGTAACTCAAACCTTAAGCCTAGGAAGGAAAATCAGCCTATGATTCGGGATGCTCTCATGGAAATATCAGTGGTGGCAGCCAAGTTGCGTCACTTTTGCGCTCCCCTTGGGATGCCTTTCGCAGCTGCAGTGTGCCTGGAGCCCAGGGCTTCCTGGTTTTAAAAGTCCTAGGCCTAAGCCTAACAGTAACCCTAGGAAGGTAAATCAGCCGGGTATTAGGGTTCTTCCTAAGGGAAAAGCCGTGAAAGCAGCCATGTTGTGGCACTTCTGCACTCCCTTTGGGATGCCTTTGGCAGATGAAGTAAGCCTGAAACTCAGGGCTTCCTGGTTAAAGAAATCCAAGCCCTAGGCTGAACCCTAACCCTAACCCTAGGCAGATAAATCAGCCTAGGTATAGGGATGGTGCCAAGGAAAAAGCTGTGAAAGCTGCCATGTTGTTGCACTTTTGTACTCCCCTTGGGATGCCTTGAACAGCTGCAGTGTGCCTGGAGCCCAGGGCTTCCTAGTTTCAAAAATCCTAGCCCTAGGCCTAAGCCTAACAGTAACCCTGGGAAGGTAAATCAGCCTGGTGTTAGGCTTCTTGCCAAGGAAAAAGCCGTGAAAGCAGCCATGTTGTGGCACTTTTGCACTCCCTTTTGGATGCCTTTCACAGCTCCAGTGTGCCTGGAACTCAGGGCTTCCTGCTTTTAAAAATCCTAGCCCTAGGCCGAACCCCAACCCTAAGACGAGAAAGGCAAATCAGCCAGGAATTAGGCATGTCCCCAAGGAAAAAGCTGTGGAGGCAGGCATGTTGTGCTACTTTTGCGCTCTTCTTGGCTAGTCCTTCGCAGCTGCTGTGTTCTTGGAACTCAGGGCTTTCTGGTTAATAGAGCCCTTACCCTAGGCGTAACTCAAACCTTAAGCCTAGGAAGGAAAATCAACCTATGGTTCGGGATGGTCTCATGGAAATATCAGTGGTGGCAGCCAAGTCGCGTCACTTTTGCGCTCCCCTTGGGATGCCTTTCGCAGCTGCAGTGTGCCTGGAGCCCAGGGCTTCCTGGTTTTAAAAGTCCTAGGCCTAAGCCTAACAGTAACCCTAGGAAGGTAAATCAGCCGGGTATTAGGGTTCTTCCTAAGGGAAAAGCCGTGAAAGCAGCCATGTTGTGGCACTTCTGCACTCCCTTTGGGATGCCTTTGGCAGATGAAGTAAGCCTGGAACTCAGGGCTTCCTGGTTAAAGAAATCCAAGCCCTAGGCTGAACCCTAACCCTAACCCTAGGCAGATAAATCAGCCTAGGTATAGGGATGGTGCCAAGGAAAAAGCTGTGAAAGCTGCCATGTTGTTGCACTTTTGTACTCCCCTTGGGATGCCTTGAACAGCTGCAGTGTGCCTGGAGCCCAGGGCTTCCTAGTTTTAAAAATCCTAGCCCTAGGCCTAAGCCTAACAGTAACCCTGGGAAGGTAAATCAGCCTGGTGTTAGGCTTCTTGCCAAGGAAAAAGCCGTGAAAGCAGCCATGTTGTGGCACTTTTGCACTCCCTTTTGGATGCCTTTCACAGCTCCAGTGTGCCTGGAACTCAGGGCTTCCTGATTTTAAAAATCCTAGCCCTAGGCCGAACCCCAACCCTAAGACGAGAAAGGCAAATCAGCCAGGAATTAGGCATGTCCCCAAGGAAAAAGCTGTGGAGGCAGGCATGTTGTGCTACTTTTGCGCTCTTCTTGGCTAGTCCTTCGCAGCTGCTGTGTTCTTGGAACTCAGGGCTTTCTGGTTAATAGAGCCCTTACCCTAGGCGTAACTCAAACCTTAAGCCTAGGAAGGAAAATCAGCCTATGGTTCGGGATGGTCTCATGGAAATATCAGTGGTGGCAGCCAAGTTGCGTCACTTTTGCGCTCCCCTTGGGATGCCTTTCGCAGCTGCAGTGTGCCTGGAGCCCAGGGCTTCCTGGTTTTAAAAGTCCTAGGCCTAAGCCTAACAGTAACCCTAGGAAGGTAAATCAGCCGGGTATTAGGGTTCTTCCTAAGGGAAAAGCCGTGAAAGCAGCCATGTTGTGGCACTTCTGCACTCCCTTTGGGATGCCTTTGGCAGATGAAGTAAGCCTGGAACTCAGGGCTTCCTGGTTAAAGAAATCCAAGCCCTAGGCTGAACGCTAACCCTAACCCTAGGCAGATAAATCAGCCTAGGTATAGGGATGGTGCCAAGGAAAAAGCTGTGAAAGCTGCCATGTTGTTGCACTTTTGTACTCCCCTTGGGATGCCTTGAACAGCTGCAGTGTGCCTGGAGCCCAGGGCTTCCTAGTTTTAAAAATCCTAGCCCTAGGCCTAAGCCTAACAGTAACCCTGGGAAGGTAAATCAGCCTGCTGTTAGGCTTCTTGCCAAGGAAAAAGCCGTGAAAGCAGCCATGTTGTGGCACTTTTGCACTCCCTTTTGGATGCCTTTCACAGCTCCAGTGTGCCTGGAACTCAGGGCTTCCTGATTTTAAAAATCCTAGCCCTAGGCCGAACCCCAACCCTAAGACGAGAAAGGCAAATCAGCCAGGAATTAGGCATGTCCCCAAGGAAAAAGCTGTGGAGGCAGGCATGTTGTGGTACTTTTGCGCTCTTCTTGGCTAGTCCTTCGCAGCTGCTGTGTTCTTGGAACTCAGGGCTTTCTGGTTAATAGAACCCTTACCCTAGGCGTAACTCAAACCTTAACCCTAGGAAGGAAAATCAGCCTATGGTTCGGGATGGTCTCATGGAAATATCAGTGGTGGCAGCCAAGTCGCGTCACTTTTGCGCTCCCCTTGGGATGCCTTTCGCAGCTGCAGTGTGCCTGGAGCCCAGGGCTTCCTGGTTTTAAAAGTCCTAGGCCTAAGCCTAACAGTAACCCTAGGAAGGTAAATCAGCCGGGTATTAGGGTTCTTCCTAAGGGAAAAGCCGTGAAAGCAGCCATGTTGTGGCACTTCTGCACTCCCTTTGGGATGCCTTTGGCAGATGAAGTAAGCCTGGAACTCAGGGCTTCCTGGTTAAAGAAATCCAAGCCCTAGGCTGAACCCTAACCCTAACCCTAGGCAGATAAATCAGCCTAGGTATAGGGATGGTGCCAAGGAAAAAGCTGTGAAAGCTGCCATGTTGTTGCACTTTTGTACTCCCCTTGGGATGCCTTGAACAGCTGCAGTGTGCCTGGAGCCCAGGGCTTCCTAGTTTTAAAAATCCTAGCCCTAGGCCTAAGCCTAACAGTAACCCTGGGAAGGTAAATCAGCCTGCTGTTAGGCTTCTTGCCAAGGAAAAAGCCGTGAAAGCAGCCATGTTGTGGCACTTTTGCACTCCCTTTTGGATGCCTTTCACAGCTCCAGTGTGCCTGGAACTCATGGCTTCCTGATTTTAAAAATCCTAGCCCTAGGCCGAACCCCAACCCTATGACGAGAAAGGCAAATCAGCCAGGAATTAGGCATGTCCCCAAGGAAAAAGCTGTGGAGGCAGGCATGTTGTGCTACTTTTGCACTCTTCTTGGGTAGTCCTTCGCAGCTGCTGTGTTCTTGGAACTCAGGGCTTTCTGGTTAATAGAAGCCTTACCCTAGGCGTAACTCAAACCTTAAGCCTAGGAAGGAAAATCAACCTATGGTTCGGGATGGTCTCATGGAAATATCAGTGGTGGCAGCCAAGCTGCATCACTTTTGTGCTCCCCTTGGGATGCCTTTCGCAGCTGCAGTGTGCCTGGAGCCCAGGGCTTCCTGGTTTTAAAAGTCCTAGGCCTAAGCCTAACAGTAACCCTAGGAAGGTAAATCAGCCGGGTATTAGGGTTCTTCCTAAGGGAAAAGCCGTGAAAGCAGCCATGTTGTGGCACTTCTGCACTCCCTTTGGGATGCCTTTGGCAGATGAAGTAAGCCTGGAACTCAGGGCTTCCTGGTTAAAGAAATCCAAGCCCTAGGCTGAACCCTAACCCTAACCCTAGGCAGATAAATCAGCCTAGGTATAGGGATGGTGCCAAGGAAAAAGCTGTGAAAGCTGCCATGTTGTTGCACTTTTGTACTCCCCTTGGGATGCCTTGAACAGCTGCAGTGTGCCTGGAGCCCAGGGCTTCCTAGTTTTAAAAATCCTAGCCCTAGGCCTAAGCCTAACAGTAACCCTGGGAAGGTAAATCAGCCTGGTGTTAGGCTTCTTGCCAAGGAAAAAGCCGTGAAAGCAGCCATGTTGTGGCACTTTTGCACTCCCTTTTGGATGCCTTTCACAGCTCCAGTGTGCCTGGAACTCAGGGCTTCCTGATTTTAAAAATCCTCGCCCTAGGCCGAACCCCAGCCCTAAGACGAGAAAGGCAAATCAGCCAGGAATTAGGCATGTCCCCAAGGAAAAAGCTGTGGAGGCAGGCATGTTGTGGTACTTTTGCGCTCTTCTTGGCTAGTCCTTCGCAGCTGCTGTGTTCTTGGAACTCAGGGCTTTCTGGTTAATAGAACCCTTACCCTAGGCGTAACTCAAACCTTAAGCCTAGGAAGGAAAATCAACCTATGGTTCGGGATGGTCTCATGGAAATATCAGTGGTGGCAGCCAAGTTGCGTCACTTTTGCGCTCCCCTTGGGATGCCTTTCGCAGCTGCAGTGTGCCTGGAGCCCAGGGCTTCCTGGTTTTAAAAGTCCTAGGCCTAAGCCTAACAGTAACCCTAGGAAGGTAAATCAGCCGGGTATTAGGGTTCTTCCTAAGGAAAAAGCCGTGAAAGCAGCCATGTTGTGGCACTTCTGCACTCCCTTTGGGATGCCTTTGGCAGATGAAGTAAGCCTGGAACTCAGGGATTCCTGGTTAAAGAAATCCAAGCCCTAGGCTGAACCCTAACCCTAACCCTAGGCAGATAAATCAGCCTAGGTATAGGGATGGTGCCAAGGAAAAAGCTGTGAAAGCTGCCATGTTGTTGCACTTTTGTACTCCCCTTGGGATGCCTTGAACAGCTGCAGTGTGCCTGGAGCCCAGGGCTTCCTAGTTTTAAAAATCCTAGCCCTAGGCCTAAGCCTAACAGTAACCCTGGGAAGGTAAATCAGCCTGCTGTTAGGCTTCTTGCCAAGGAAAAAGCCGTGAAAGCAGCCATGTTGTGGCACTTTTGCACTCCCTTTTGGATGCCTTTCACAGCTCCAGTGTGCCTGGAACTCAGGGCTTCCTGATTTTAAAAATCCTAGCCCTAGGCCGAACCCCAACCCTAAGACGAGAAAGGCAAATCAGCCAGGAATTAGGCATGTCCCCAAGGAAAAAGCTGTGGAGGCAGGCATGTTGTGCTACTTTTGCGCTCTTCTTGGGCAGTCCTTCGCAGCTGCTGTGTTCTTGGAACTCAGGGCTTTCTGGTTAATAGAACCCTTACCCTAGGCGTAACTCAAACCTTAAGCCTAGGAAGGAAAATCAGCCTATGGTTCGGGATGGTCTCATGGAAATATCAGTGGTGGCAGCCAAGTTGCGTCACTTTTGCGCTCCCCTTGGGATGCCTTTCGCAGCTGCAGTGTGCCTGGAGCCCAGGGCTTCCTGGTTTTAAAAGTCCTAGGCCTAAGCCTAACAGTAACCCTAGGAAGGTAAATCAGCCGGGTATTAGGGTTCTTCCTAAGGGAAAAGCCGTGAAAGCAGCCATGTTGTGGCACTTCTGCACTCCCTTTGGGATGCCTTTGGCAGATGAAGTAAGCCTGGAACTCAGGGCTTCCTGGTTAAAGAAATCCAAGCCCTAGGCTGAACCCTAACCCTAACCCTAGGCAGATAAATCAGCCTAGGTATAGGGATGGTGCCAAGGAAAAAGCTGTGAAAGCTGCCATGTTGTTGCACTTTTGTACTCCCCTTGGGATGCCTTGAACAGCTGCAGTGTGCCTGGAGCCCAGGGCTTCCTAGTTTTAAAAATCCTAGCCCTAGGCCTAAGCCTAACAGTAACCCTGGGAAGGTAAATCAGCCAGCTGTTAGGCTTCTTGCCAAGGAAAAAGCCGTGAAAGCAGCCATGTTGTGGCACTTTTGCACTCCCTTTTGGATGCCTTTCACAGCTCCAGTGTGCCTGGAACTCAGGGCTTCCTGCTTTTAAAAATCCTAGCCCTAGGCCGAACCCCAACCCTAAGACGAGAAAGGCAAATCAGCCAGGAATTAGGCATGTCCCCAAGGAAAAAGCTGTGGAGGCAGGCATGTTGTGGTACTTTTGCGCTCTTCTTGGGTAGTCCTTCGCAGCTGCTGTGTTCTTGGAACTCAGGGCTTTCTGGTTAATAGAGCCCTTACCCAAGGCGTAACTCAAACCTTAACCCTAGGAAGGAAAATCAACCTATGGTTCGGGATGGTCTCATGGAAATATCAGTGGTGGCAGCCAAGTTGCGTCACTTTTGCGCTCCCCTTGGGATGCCTTTCGCAGCTGCAGTGTGCCTGGAGCCCAGGGCTTCCTGGTTTTAAAAGTCCTAGGCCTAAGCCTAACAGTAACCCTAGGAAGGTAAATCAGCCGGGTATTAGGGTTCTTCCTAAGGAAAAAGCCGTGAAAGCAGCCATGTTGTGGCACTTCTGCACTCCCTTTGGGATGCCTTTGGCAGATGAAGTAAGCCTGGAACTCAGGGCTTCCTGGTTAAAGAAATCCAAGCCCTAGGCTGAACCCTAACCCTAACCCTAGGCAGATAAATCAGCCTAGGTATAGGGATGGTGCCAAGGAAAAAGCTGTGAAAGCTGCCATGTTGTTGCACTTTTGCACTCCCTTTTGGATGCCTTTCACAGCTCCAGTGTGCCTGGAACTCAGGGCTTCCTGATTTTAAAAATCCTAGCCCTAGGCCGAACCCCAACCCTAAGACGAGAAAGGCAAATCAGCCAGGAATTAGGCATGTCCCCAAGGAAAAAGCTGTGGAGGCAGGCATGTTGTGCTACTTTTGCGCTCTTCTTGGCTAGTCCTTCGCAGCTGCTGTGTTCTTGGAACTCAGGGCTTTCTGGTTAATAGAGCCTTACCCTAGGCGTAACTCAAACCTTAACCCTAGGAAGGAAAATCAGCCTATGGTTCGGGATGGTCTCATGGAAATATCAGTGGTGGCAGCCAAGTTGCGTCACTTTTGCGCTCCCCTTGGGATGCCTTTCGCAGCTGCAGTGTGCCTGGAGCCCAGGGCTTCCTGGTTTTAAAAGTCCTAGGCCTAAGCCTAACAGTAACCCTAGGAAGGTAAATCAGCCGGGTATTAGGGTTCTTCCTAAGGAAAAAGCCGTGAAAGCAGCCATGTTGTGGCACTTCTGCACTCCCTTTGGGATGCCTTTGGCAGATGAAGTAAGCCTGGAACTCAGGGCTTCCTGGTTAAAGAAATCCAAGCCCTAGGCTGAACCCTAACCCTAACCCTAGGCAGATAAATCAGCCTAGGTATAGGGATGGTGCCAAGGAAAAAGCTGTGAAAGCTGCCATGTTGTTGCACTTTTGTACTCCCCTTGGGATGCCTTGAACAGCTGCAGTGTGCCTGGAGCCCAGGGCTTCCTAGTTTTAAAAATCCTAGCCCTAGGCCTAAGCCTAACAGTAACCCTGGGAAGGTAAATCAGCCTGGTGTTAGGCTTCTTGCCAAGGAAAAAGCCGTGAAAGCAGCCATGTTGTGGCACTTTTGCACTCCCTTTTGGATGCCTTTCACAGCTCCAGTGTGCCTGGAACTCAGGGCTTCCTGATTTTAAAAATCCTCGCCCTAGGCCGAACCCCAGCCCAAAGACGAGAAAGGCAAATCAGCCAGGAATTAGGCATGTCCCCAAGGAAAAAGCTGTGGAGGCAGGCATGTTGTGGTACTTTTGCGCTCTTCTTGGCTAGTCCTTCGCAGCTGCTGTGTTCTTGGAACTCAGGGCTTTCTGGTTAATAGAACCCTTACCCTAGGCGTAACTCAAACCTTAACCCTAGGAAGGAAAATCAACCTATGGTTCGGGATGGTCTCATGGAAATATCAGTGGTGGCAGCCAAGTTGCGTCACTTTTGCGCTCCCCTTGGGATGCCTTTCGCAGCTGCAGTGTGCCTGGAGCCCAGGGCTTCCTGGTTTTAAAAGTCCTAGGCCTAAGCCTAACAGTAACCCTAGGAAGGTAAATCAGCCGGGTATTAGGGTTCTTCCTAAGGAAAAAGCCGTGAAAGCAGCCATGTTGTGGCACTTCTGCACTCCCTTTGGGATGCCTTTGGCAGATGAAGTAAGCCTGGAACTCAGGGATTCCTGGTTAAAGAAATCCAAGCCCTAGGCTGAACCCTAACCCTAACCCTAGGCAGATAAATCAGCCTAGGTATAGGGATGGTGCCAAGGAAAAAGCTGTGAAAGCTGCCATGTTGTTGCACTTTTGTACTCCCCTTGGGATGCCTTGAACAGCTGCAGTGTGCCTGGAGCCCAGGGCTTCCTAGTTTTAAAAATCCTAGCCCTAGGCCTAAGCCTAACAGTAACCCTGGGAAGGTAAATCAGCCTGCTGTTAGGCTTCTTGCCAAGGAAAAAGCCGTGAAAGCAGCCATGTTGTGGCACTTTTGCACTCCCTTTTGGATGCCTTTCACAGCTCCAGTGTGCCTGGAACTCAGGGCTTCCTGATTTTAAAAATCCTAGCCCTAGGCCGAACCCCAACCCTAAGACGAGAAAGGCAAATCAGCCAGGAATTAGGCATGTCCCCAAGGAAAAAGCTGTGGAGGCAGGCATGTTGTGCTACTTTTGCGCTCTTCTTGGGCAGTCCTTCGCAGCTGCTGTGTTCTTGGAACTCAGGGCTTTCTGGTTAATAGAACCCTTACCCTAGGCGTAACTCAAACCTTAAGCCTAGGAAGGAAAATCAGCCTATGGTTCGGGATGGTCTCATGGAAATATCAGTGGTGGCAGCCAAGTTGCGTCACTTTTGCGCTCCCCTTGGGATGCCTTTCGCAGCTGCAGTGTGCCTGGAGCCCAGGGCTTCCTGGTTTTAAAAGTCCTAGGCCTAAGCCTAACAGTAACCCTAGGAAGGTAAATCAGCCGGGTATTAGGGTTCTTCCTAAGGAAAAAGCCGTGAAAGCAGCCATGTTGTGGCACTTCTGCACTCCCTTTGGGATGCCTTTGGCAGATGAAGTAAGCCTGGAACTCAGGGCTTCCTGGTTAAAGAAATCCAAGCCCTAGGCTGAACCCTAACCCTAACCCTAGGCAGATAAATCAGCCTAGGTATAGGGATGGTGCCAAGGAAAAAGCTGTGAAAGCTGCCATGTTGTTGCACTTTTGTACTCCCCTTGGGATGCCTTGAACAGCTGCAGTGTGCCTGGAGCCCAGGGCTTCCTAGTTTTAAAAATCCTAGCCCTAGGCCTAAGCCTAACAGTAACCCTGGGAAGGTAAATCAGCCTGCTGTTAGGCTTCTTGCCAAGGAAAAAGCCGTGAAAGCAGCCATGTTGTGGCACTTTTGCACTCCCTTTTGGATGCCTTTCACAGCTCCAGTGTGCCTGGAACTCAGGGCTTCCTGATTTTAAAAATCCTAGCCCTAGGCCGAACCCCAACCCTAAGACGAGAAAGGCAAATCAGCCAGGAATTAGGCATGTCCCCAAGGAAAAAGCTGTGGAGGCAGGCATGTTGTGCTACTTTTGCGCTCTTCTTGGGCAGTCCTTCGCAGCTGCTGTGTTCTTGGAACTCAGGGCTTTCTGGTTAATAGAACCCTTACCCTAGGCGTAACTCAAACCTTAAGCCTAGGAAGGAAAATCAGCCTATGATTCGGGATGGTCTCATGGAAATATCAGTGGTGGCAGCCAAGTTGCGTCACTTTTGCGCTCCCCTTGGGATGCCTTTCGCAGCTGCAGTGTGCCTGGAGCCCAGGGCTTCCTGGTTTTAAAAGTCCTAGGCCTAAGCCTAACAGTAACCCTAGGAAGGTAAATCAGCCGGGTATTAGGGTTCTTCCTAAGGGAAAAGCCGTGAAAGCAGCCATGTTGTGGCACTTCTGCACTCCCTTTGGGATGCCTTTGGCAGATGAAGTAAGCCTGGAACTCAGGGCTTCCTGGTTAAAGAAATCCAAGCCCTAGGCTGAACCCTAACCCTAACCCTAGGCAGATAAATCAGCCTAGGTATAGGGATGGTGCCAAGGAAAAAGCTGTGAAAGCTGCCATGTTGTTGCACTTTTGTACTCCCCTTGGGATGCCTTGAACAGCTGCAGTGTGCCTGGAGCCCAGGGCTTCCTAGTTTTAAAAATCCTAGCCCTAGGCCTAAGCCTAACAGTAACCCTGGGAAGGTAAATCAGCCAGCTGTTAGGCTTCTTGCCAAGGAAAAAGCCGTGAAAGCAGCCATGTTGTGGCACTTTTGCACTCCCTTTTGGATGCCTTTCACAGCTCCAGTGTGCCTGGAACTCAGGGCTTCCTGCTTTTAAAAATCCTAGCCCTAGGCCGAACCCCAACCCTAAGACGAGAAAGGCAAATCAGCCAGGAATTAGGCATGTCCCCAAGGAAAAAGCTGTGGAGGCAGGCATGTTGTGGTACTTTTGCGCTCTTCTTGGGTAGTCCTTCGCAGCTGCTGTGTTCTTGGAACTCAGGGCTTTCTGGTTAATAGAGCCCTTACCCAAGGCGTAACTCAAACCTTAACCCTAGGAAGGAAAATCAACCTATGGTTCGGGATGGTCTCATGGAAATATCAGTGGTGGCAGCCAAGTTGCGTCACTTTTGCGCTCCCCTTGGGATGCCTTTCGCAGCTGCAGTGTGCCTCGAGCCCAGGGCTTCCTGGTTTTAAAAGTCCTAGGCCTAAGCCTAACAGTAACCCTAGGAAGGTAAATCAGCCGGGTATTAGGGTTCTTCCTAAGGAAAAAGCCGTGAAAGCAGCCATGTTGTGGCACTTCTGCACTCCCTTTGGGATGCCTTTGGCAGATGAAGTAAGCCTGGAACTCAGGGCTTCCTGGTTAAAGAAATCCAAGCCCTAGGCTGAACCCTAACCCTAACCCTAGGCAGATAAATCAGCCTAGGTATAGGGATGGTGCCAAGGAAAAAGCTGTGAAAGCTGCCATGTTGTTGCACTTTTGCACTCCCTTTTGGATGCCTTTCACAGCTCCAGTGTGCCTGGAACTCAGGGCTTCCTGATTTTAAAAATCCTAGCCCTAGGCCGAACCCCAACCCTAAGACGAGAAAGGCAAATCAGCCAGGAATTAGGCATGTCCCCAAGGAAAAAGCTGTGGAGGTAGGCATGTTGTGCTACTTTTGCGCTCTTCTTGGCTAGTCCTTCGCAGCTGCTGTGTTCTTGGAACTCAGGGCTTTCTGGTTAATAGAGCCTTACCCTAGGCGTAACTCAAACCTTAACCCTAGGAAGGAAAATCAGCCTATGGTTCGGGATGGTCTCATGGAAATATCAGTGGTGGCAGCCAAGTTGCGTCACTTTTGCGCTCCCCTTGGGATGCCTTTCGCAGCTGCAGTGTGCCTGGAGCCCAGGGCTTCCTGGTTTTAAAAGTCCTAGGCCTAAGCCTAACAGTAACCCTAGGAAGGTAAATCAGCCGGGTATTAGGGTTCTTCCTAAGGAAAAAGCCGTGAAAGCAGCCATGTTGTGGCACTTCTGCACTCCCTTTGGGATGCCTTTGGCAGATGAAGTAAGCCTGGAACTCAGGGCTTCCTGGTTAAAGAAATCCAAGCCCTAGGCTGAACCCTAACCCTAACCCTAGGCAGATAAATCAGCCTAGGTATAGGGATGGTGCCAAGGAAAAAGCTGTGAAAGCTGCCATGTTGTTGCACTTTTGTACTCCCCTTGGGATGCCTTGAACAGCTGCAGTGTGCCTGGAGCCCAGGGCTTCCTAGTTTTAAAAATCCTAGCCCTAGGCCTAAGCCTAACAGTAACCCTGGGAAGGTAAATCAGCCTGGTGTTAGGCTTCTTGCCAAGGAAAAAGCCGTGAAAGCAGCCATGTTGTGGCACTTTTGCACTCCCTTTTGGATGCCTTTCACAGCTCCAGTGTGCCTGGAACTCAGGGCTTCCTGATTTTAAAAATCCTCGCCCTAGGCCGAACCCCAGCCCTAAGACGAGAAAGGCAAATCAGCCAGGAATTAGGCATGTCCCCAAGGAAAAAGCTGTGGAGGCAGGCATGTTGTGGTACTTTTGCGCTCTTCTTGGCTAGTCCTTCGCAGCTGCTGTGTTCTTGGAACTCAGGGCTTTCTGGTTAATAGAACCCTTACCCTAGGCGTAACTCAAACCTTAAGCCTAGGAAGGAAAATCAACCTATGGTTCGGGATGGTCTCATGGAAATATCAGTGGTGGCAGCCAAGTTGCGTCACTTTTGCGCTCCCCTTGGGATGCCTTTCGCAGCTGCAGTGTGCCTGGAGCCCAGGGCTTCCTGGTTTTAAAAGTCCTAGGCCTAAGCCTAACAGTAACCCTAGGAAGGTAAATCAGCCGGGTATTAGGGTTCTTCCTAAGGAAAAAGCCGTGAAAGCAGCCATGTTGTGGCACTTCTGCACTCCCTTTGGGATGCCTTTGGCAGATGAAGTAAGCCTGGAACTCAGGGATTCCTGGTTAAAGAAATCCAAGCCCTAGGCTGAACCCTAACCCTAACCCTAGGCAGATAAATCAGCCTAGGTATAGGGATGGTGCCAAGGAAAAAGCTGTGAAAGCTGCCATGTTGTTGCACTTTTGTACTCCCCTTGGGATGCCTTGAACAGCTGCAGTGTGCCTGGAGCCCAGGGCTTCCTAGTTTTAAAAATCCTAGCCCTAGGCCTAAGCCTAACAGTAACCCTGGGAAGGTAAATCAGCCTGCTGTTAGGCTTCTTGCCAAGGAAAAAGCCGTGAAAGCAGCCATGTTGTGGCACTTTTGCACTCCCTTTTGGATGCCTTTCACAGCTCCAGTGTGCCTGGAACTCAGGGCTTCCTGATTTTAAAAATCCTAGCCCTAGGCCGAACCCCAACCCTAAGACGAGAAAGGCAAATCAGCCAGGAATTAGGCATGTCCCCAAGGAAAAAGCTGTGGAGGCAGGCATGTTGTGCTACTTTTGCGCTCTTCTTGGGCAGTCCTTCGCAGCTGCTGTGTTCTTGGAACTCAGGGCTTTCTGGTTAATAGAACCCTTACCCTAGGCGTAACTCAAACCTTAAGCCTAGGAAGGAAAATCAGCCTATGGTTCGGGATGGTCTCATGGAAATATCAGTGGTGGCAGCCAAGTTGCGTCACTTTTGCGCTCCCCTTGGGATGCCTTTCGCAGCTGCAGTGTGCCTGGAGCCCAGGGCTTCCTGGTTTTAAAAGTCCTAGGCCTAAGCCTAACAGTAACCCTAGGAAGGTAAATCAGCCGGGTATTAGGGTTCTTCCTAAGGGAAAAGCCGTGAAAGCAGCCATGTTGTGGCACTTCTGCACTCCCTTTGGGATGCCTTTGGCAGATGAAGTAAGCCTGGAACTCAGGGCTTCCTGGTTAAAGAAATCCAAGCCCTAGGCTGAACCCTAACCCTAACCCTAGGCAGATAAATCAGCCTAGGTATAGGGATGGTGCCAAGGAAAAAGCTGTGAAAGCTGCCATGTTGTTGCACTTTTGTACTCCCCTTGGGATGCCTTGAACAGCTGCAGTGTGCCTGGAGCCCAGGGCTTCCTAGTTTTAAAAATCCTAGCCCTAGGCCTAAGCCTAACAGTAACCCTGGGAAGGTAAATCAGCCTGGTGTTAGGCTTCTTGCCAAGGAAAAAGCCGTGAAAGCAGCCATGTTGTGGCACTTTTGCACTCCCTTTTGGATGCCTTTCACAGCTCCAGTGTGCCTGGAACTCAGGGCTTCCTGCTTTTAAAAATCCTAGCCCTAGGCCGAACCCCAACCCTAAGACGAGAAAGGCAAATCAGCCAGGAATTAGGCATGTCCCCAAGGAAAAAGCTGTGGAGGCAGGCATGTTGTGGTACTTTTGCGCTCTTCTTGGCTAGTCCTTCGCAGCTGCTGTGTTCTTGGAACTCAGGGCTTTCTGGTTAATAGAGCCCTTACCCAAGGCGTAACTCAAACCTTAACCCTAGGAAGGAAAATCAACCTATGGTTCGGGATGGTCTCATGGAAATATCAGTGGTGGCAGCCAAGTTGCGTCACTTTTGCGCTCCCCTTGGGATGCCTTTCGCAGCTGCAGTGTGCCTCGAGCCCAGGGCTTCCTGGTTTTAAAAGTCCTAGGCCTAAGCCTAACAGTAACCCTAGGAAGGTAAATCAGCCGGGTATTAGGGTTCTTCCTAAGGAAAAAGCCGTGAAAGCAGCCATGTTGTGGCACTTCTGCACTCCCTTTGGGATGCCTTTGGCAGATGAAGTAAGCCTGGAACTCAGGGCTTCCTGGTTAAAGAAATCCAAGCCCTAGGCTGAACCCTAACCCTAACCCTAGGCAGATAAATCAGCCTAGGTATAGGGATGGTGCCAAGGAAAAAGCTGTGAAAGCTGCCATGTTGTTGCACTTTTGTACTCCCCTTGGGATGCCTTGAACAGCTGCAGTGTGCCTGGAGCTAAGGGCTTCCTAGTTTTAAAAATCCTAGCCCTAGGCCTAAGCCTAACAGTAACCCTGGGAAGGTAAATCAGCCTGGTGTTAGGCTTCTTGCCAAGGAAAAAGCCGTGAAAGCAGCCATGTTGTGGCACTTTTGCACTCCCTTTTGGATGCCTTTCACAGCTCCAGTGTGCCTGGAACTCAGGGCTTCCTGATTTTAAAAATCCTAGCCCTAGGCCGAACCCCAACCCTAAGACGAGAAAGGCAAATCAGCCAGGAATTAGGCATGTCCCCAAGGAAAAAGCTGTGGAGGCAGGCATGTTGTGCTACTTTTGCGCTCTTCTTGGCTAGTCCTTCGCAGCTGCTGTGTTCTTGGAACTCAGGGCTTTCTGGTTAATAGAACCCTTACCCTAGGCGTAACTCAAACCTTAAGCCTAGGAAGGAAAATCAGCCTATGGTTCGGGATGGTCTCATGGAAATATCAGTGGTGGCAGCCAAGTTGCGTCACTTTTGCGCTCCCCTTGGGATGCCTTTCGCAGCTGCAGTGTGCCTGGAGCCCAGGGCTTCCTGGTTTTAAAAGTCCTAGGCCTAAGCCTAACAGTAACCCTAGGAAGGTAAATCAGCCGGGTATTAGGGTTCTTCCTAAGGGAAAAGCCGTGAAAGCAGCCATGTTGTGGCACTTCTGCACTCCCTTTGGGATGCCTTTGGCAGATGAAGTAAGCCTGGAACTCAGGGCTTCCTGGTTAAAGAAATCCAAGCCCTAGGCTGAACCCCAACCCTAACCCTAGGCAGATAAATCAGCCTAGGTATAGGGATGGTGCCAAGGAAAAAGCTGTGAAAGCTGCCATGTTGTTGCACTTTTGTACTCCCCTTGGGATGCCTTGAACAGCTGCAGTGTGCCTGGAGCTAAGGGCTTCCTAGTTTCAAAAATCCTAGCCCTAGGCCTAAGCCTAACAGTAACCCTGGGAAGGTAAATCAGCCTGCTGTTAGGCTTCTTGCCAAGGAAAAAGCCGTGAAAGCAGCCATGTTGTGGCACTTTTGCACTCCCTTTTGGATGCCTTTCACAGCTCCAGTGTGCCTGGAACTCAGGGCTTCCTGCTTTTAAAAATCCTAGCCCTAGGCCGAACCCCAACCCTAAGACGAGAAAGGCAAATCAGCCAGGAATTAGGCATGTCCCCAAGGAAAAAGCTGTGGAGGCAGGCATGTTGTGCTACTTTTGCGCTCTTCTTGGCTAGTCCTTCGCAGCTGCTGTGTTCTTGGAACTCAGGTCTTTCTGGTTAATAAAACCCATACCCTAGGCGTAACTCAAACCTTAACCCTAGGAAGGAAAATCAGCCTATGGTTCGGGATGCTCTCATGGAAATATCAGTGGTGGCAGCCAAGTTGCGTCACTTTTGCGCTCCCCTTGGGATGCCTTTCGCAGCTGCAGTGTGCCTGGAGCCCAGGGCTTCCTGGTTTTAAAAGTCCTAGGCCTAAGCCTAACAGTAACCCTAGGAAGGTAAATCAGCCGGGTATTAGGGTTCTTCCTAAGGGAAAAGCCGTGAAAGCAGCCATGTTGTGGCACTTCTGCACTCCCTTTGGGATGCCTTTGGCAGATGAAGTAAGCCTGGAACTCAGGGCTTCCTGGTTAAAGAAATCCAAGCCCTAGGCTGAACCCTAACCCTAACCCTAGGCAGATAAATCAGCCTAGGTATAGGGATGGTGCCAAGGAAAAAGCTGTGAAAGCTGCCATGTTGTTGCACTTTTGTACTCCCCTTGGGATGCCTTGAACAGCTGCAGTGTGCCTGGAGCTAAGGGCTTCCTAGTTTCAAAAATCCTAGCCCTAGGCCTAAGCCTAACAGTAACCCTGGGAAGGTAAATCAGCCTGCTGTTAGGCTTCTTGCCAAGGAAAAAGCCGTGAAAGCAGCCATGTTGTGGCACTTTTGCACTCCCTTTTGGATGCCTTTCACAGCTCCAGTGTGCCTGGAACTCAGGGCTTCCTGATTTTAAAAATCCTAGCCCTAGGCCGAACCCCAACCCTAAGACGAGAAAGGCAAATCAGCCAGGAATTAGGCATGTCCCCAAGGAAAAAGCTGTGGAGGCAGGCATGTTGTGGTACTTTTGCGCTCTTCTTGGCTAGTCCTTCGCAGCTGCTGTGTTCTTGGAACTCAGGGCTTTCTGGTTAATAGAACCCTTACCCTAGGCGTAACTCAAACCTTAAGCCTAGGAAGGAAAATCAAGCTATGGTTCGGGATGGTCTCATGGAAATATCAGTGGTGGCAGCCAAGTTGCGTCACTTTTGCGCTCCCCTTGGGATGCCTTTCGCAGCTGCAGTGTGCCTGGAGCCCAGGGCTTCCTGGTTTTAAAAGTCCTAGGCCTAAGCCTAACAGTAACCCTAGGAAGGTAAATCAGCCGGGTATTAGGGTTCTTCCTAAGGGAAAAGCCGTGAAAGCAGCCATGTTGTGGCACTTCTGCACTCCCTTTGGGATGCCTTTGGCAGATGAAGTAAGCCTGGAACTCAGGGCTTCCTGGTTAAAGAAATCCAAGCCCTAGGCTGAACCCTAACCCTAACCCTAGGCAGATAAATCAGCCTAGGTATAGGGATGGTGCCAAGGAAAAAGCTGTGAAAGCTGCCATGTTGTTGCACTTTTGTACTCCCCTTGGGATGCCTTGAACAGCTGCAGTGTGCCTGGAGCTAAGGGCTTCCTAGTTTCAAAAATCCTAGCCCTAGGCCTAAGCCTAACAGTAACCCTGGGAAGGTAAATCAGCCTGGTGTTAGGCTTCTTGCCAAGGAAAACGCCGTGAAAGCAGCCATGTTGTGGCACTTTTGCACTCCCTTTTGGATGCCTTTCACAGCTCCAGTGTGCCTGGAACTCAGGGCTTCCTGCTTTTAAAAATCCTAGCCCTAGGCCGAACCCCAACCCTAAGACGAGAAAGGCAAATCAGCCAGGAATTAGGCATGTCCCCAAGGAAAAAGCTGTGGAGGCAGGCATGTTGTGCTACTTTTGCGCTCTTCTTGGCTAGTCCTTCGCAGCTGCTGTGTTCTTGGAACTCAGGGCTTTCTGGTTAATAGAGCCCTTACCCTAGGCGTAACTCAAACCTTAACCCTAGGAAGGAAAATCAGCCTATGGTTCGGGATGCTCTCATGGAAATATCAGTGGTGGCAGCCAAGTTGCGTCACTTTTGCGCTCCCCTTGGGATGCCTTTCGCAGCTGCAGTGTGCCTGGAGCCCAGGGCTTCCTGGTTTTAAAAGTCCTAGGCCTAAGCCTAACAGTAACCCTAGGAAGGTAAATCAGCCGGGTATTAGGGTTCTTCCTAAGGGAAAAGCCGTGAAAGCAGCCATGTTGTGGCACTTCTGCACTCCCTTTGGGATGCCTTTGGCAGATGAAGTAAGCCTGGAACTCAGGGCTTCCTGGTTAAAGAAATCCAAGCCCTAGGCTGAACCCTAACCCTAACCCTAGGCAGATAAATCAGCCTAGGTATAGGGATGGTGCCAAGGAAAAAGCTGTGAAAGCTGCCATGTTGTTGCACTTTTGTACTCCCCTTGGGATGCCTTGAACAGCTGCAGTGTGCCTGGAGCTAAGGGCTTCCTAGTTTCAAAAATCCTAGCCCTAGGCCTAAGCCTAACAGTAACCCTGGGAAGGTAAATCAGCCTGGTGTTAGGCTTCTTGCCAAGGAAAAAGCCGTGAAAGCAGCCATGTTGTGGCACTTTTGCACTCCCTTTTGGATGCCTTTCACAGCTCCAGTGTGCCTGGAACTCAGGGCTTCCTGATTTTAAAAATCCTAGCCCTAGGCCGAACCCCAACCCTAAGACGAGAAAGGCAAATCAGCCAGGAATTAGGCATGTCCCCAAGGAAAAAGCTGTGGAGGCAGGCATGTTGTGCTACTTTTGCGCTCTTCTTGGCTAGTCCTTCGCAGCTGCTGTGTTCTTGGAACTCAGGGCTTTCTGGTTAATAGAACCCTTACCCTAGGCGTAACTCAAACCTTAACCCTAGGAAGGAAAATCAACCTATGGTTCGGGATGGTCTCATGGAAATATCAGTGGTGGCAGCCAAGTTGCGTCACTTTTGCGCTCCCCTTGGGATGCCTTTCGCAGCTGCAGTGTGCCTGGAGCCCAGGGCTTCCTGGTTTTAAAAGTCCTAGGCCTAAGCCTAACAGTAACCCTAGGAAGGTAAATCAGCCGGGTATTAGGGTTCTTCCTAAGGGAAAAGCCGTGAAAGCAGCCATGTTGTGGCACTTCTGCACTCCCTTTGGGATGCCTTTGGCAGATGAAGTAAGCCTGGAACTCAGGGCTTCCTGGTTAAAGAAATCCAAGCCCTAGGCTGAACCCTAACCCTAACCCTAGGCAGATAAATCAGCCTAGGTATAGGGATGGTGCCAAGGAAAAAGCTGTGAAAGCTGCCATGTTGTTGCACTTTTGTACTCCCCTTGGGATGCCTTGAACAGCTGCAGTGTGCCTGGAGCTAAGGGCTTCCTAGTTTCAAAAATCCTAGCCCTAGGCCTAAGCCTAACAGTAACCCTGGGAAGGTAAATCAGCCTGGTGTTAGGCTTCTTGCCAAGGAAAAAGCCGTGAAAGCAGCCATGTTGTGGCACTTTTGCACTCCCTTTTGGATGCCTTTCACAGCTCCAGTGTGCCTGGAACTCAGGGCTTCCTGATTTTAAAAATCCTAGCCCTAGGCCGAACCCCAACCCTAAGACGAGAAAGGCAAATCAGCCAGGAATTAGGCATGTCCCCAAGGAAAAAGCTGTGGAGGCAGGCATGTTGTGGTACTTTTGCGCTCTTCTTGGCTAGTCCTTCGCAGCTGCTGTGTTCTTGGAACTCAGGGCTTTCTGGTTAATAGAACCCTTACCCTAGGCGTAACTCAAACCTTAAGCCTAGGAAGGAAAATCAACCTATGGTTCGGGATGGTCTCATGGAAATATCAGTGGTGGCAGCCAAGTTGCGTCACTTTTGCGCTCCCCTTGGGATGCCTTTCGCAGCTGCAGTGTGCCTGGAGCCCAGGGCTTCCTGGTTTTAAAAGTCCTAGGCCTAAGCCTAACAGTAACCCTAGGAAGGTAAATCAGTAGGGTATTAGGGTTCTTCCTAAGGGAAAAGCCGTGAAAGCAGCCATGTTGTGGCACTTCTGCACTCCCTTTGGGATGCCTTTGGCAGATGAAGTAAGCCTGGAACTCAGGGCTTCCTGGTTAAAGAAATCACAGCCCTAGGCTGAACCCTAACCCTAACCCTAGGCAGATAAATCAGCCTAGGTATAGGGATGGTGCCAAGGAAAAAGCTGTGAAAGCTGCCATGTTGTTGCACTTTTGTACTCCCCTTGGGATGCCTTGAACAGCTGCAGTGTGCCTGGAGCTAAGGGCTTCCTAGTTTCAAAAATCCTAGCCCTAGGCCTAAGCCTAACAGTAACCCTGGGAAGGTAAATCAGCCTGCTGTTAGGCTTCTTGCCAAGGAAAAAGCCGTGAAAGCAGCCATGTTGTGGCACTTTTGCACTCCCTTTTGGATGCCTTTCACAGCTCCAGTGTGCCTGGAACTCAGGGCTTCCTGATTTTAAAAATCCTAGCCCTAGGCCGAACCCCAACCCTAAGACGAGAAAGGCAAATCAGCCAGGAATTAGGCATGTCCCCAAGGAAAAAGCTGTGGAGGCAGGCATGTTGTGCTACTTTTGCGCTCTTCTTGGCTAGTCCTTCGCAGCTGCTGTGTTCTTGGAACTCAGGGCTTTCTGGTTAATAGAGCCCTTACCCTAGGCGTAACTCAAACCTTAACCCTAGGAAGGAAAATCAGCCTATGGTTCGGGATGGTCTCATGGAAATATCAGTGGTGGCAGCCAAGTTGCGTCACTTTTGCGCTCCCCTTGGGATGCCTTTCGCAGCTGCAGTGTGCCTGGAGCCCAGGGCTTCCTGGTTTTAAAAGTCCTAGGCCTAAGCCTAACAGTAACCCTAGGAAGGTAAATCAGCCGGGTATTAGGGTTCTTCCTAAGGGAAAAGCCGTGAAAGCAGCCATGTTGTGGCACTTCTGCACTCCCTTTGGGATGCCTTTGGCAGATGAAGTAAGCCTGGAACTCAGGGCTTCCTGGTTAAAGAAATCCAAGCCCTAGGCTGAACCCTAACCCTAACCCTAGGCAGATAAATCAGCCTAGGTATAGGGATGGTGCCAAGGAAAAAGCTGTGAAAGCTGCCATGTTGTTGCACTTTTGTACTCCCCTTGGGATGCCTTGAACAGCTGCAGTGTGCCTGGAGCCCAGGGCTTCCTAGTTTTAAAAATCCTAGCCCTAGGCCTAAGCCTAACAGTAACCCTGGGAAGGTAAATCAGCCTGCTGTTAGGCTTCTTGCCAAGGAAAAAGCCGTGAAAGCAGCCATGTTGTGGCACTTTTGCACTCCCTTTTGGATGCCTTTCACAGCTCCAGTGTGCCTGGAACTCAGGGCTTCCTGATTTTAAAAATCCTAGCCCTAGGCCGAACCCCAACCCTAAGACGAGAAAGGCAAATCAGCCAGGAATTAGGCATGTCCCCAAGGAAAAAGCTGTGGAGGCAGGCATGTTGTGCTACTTTTGCGCTCTTCTTGGCTAGTCCTTCGCAGCTGCTGTGTTCTTGGAACTCAGGGCTTTCTGGTTAATAGAGCCCTTACCCTAGGCGTAACTCAAACCTTAAGCCTAGGAAGGAAAATCAACATATGGTTCGGGATGGTCTCATGGAAATATCAGTGGTGGCAGCCAAGTTGCGTCACTTTTGCGCTCCCCTTGGGATGCCTTTCGCAGCTGCAGTGTGCCTGGAGCCCAGGGCTTCCTGGTTTTAAAAGTCCTAGGCCTAAGCCTAACAGTAACCCTAGGAAGGTAAATCAGCCGGGTATTAGGGTTCTTCCTAAGGGAAAAGCCGTGAAAGCAGCCATGTTGTGGCACTTCTGCACTCCCTTTGGGATGCCTTTGGCAGATGAAGTAAGCCTGGAACTCAGGGCTTCCTGGTTAAAGAAATCCAAGCCCTAGGCTGAACCCTAACCCTAACCCTAGGCAGATAAATCAGCCTAGGTATAGGGATGGTGCCAAGGAAAAAGCTGTGAAAGCTGCCATGTTGTTGCACTTTTGTACTCCCCTTGGGATGCCTTGAACAGCTGCAGTGTGCCTGGAGCCCAGGGCTTCCTAATTTTAAAAATCCTAGCCCTAGGCCTAAGCCTAACAGTAACCCTGGGAAGGTAAATCAGCCTGGTGTTAGGCTTCTTGCCAAGGAAAAAGCCGTGAAAGCAGCCATGTTGTGGCACTTTTGCACTCCCTTTTGGATGCCTTTCACAGCTCCAGTGTGCCTGGAACTCAGGGCTTCCTGATTTTAAAAATCCTAGCCCTAGGCCGAACCCCAACCCTAAGACGAGAAAGGCAAATCAGCCAGGAATTAGGCATGTCCCCAAGGAAAAAGCTGTGGAGGCAGGCATGTTGTGGTACTTTTGCGCTCTTCTTGGCTAGTCCTTCGCAGCTGCTGTGTTCTTGGAACTCAGGGCTTTCTGGTTAATAGAGCCCTTACCCTAGGCGTAACTCAAACCTTAACCCTAGGAAGGAAAATCAACCTATGGTTCGGGATGGTCTCATGGAAATATCAGTGGTGGCAGCCAAGTTGCGTCACTTTTGCGCTCCCCTTGGGATGCCTTTCGCAGCTGCAGTGTGCCTGGAGCCCAGGGCTTCCTAGTTTCAAAAATCCTAGCCCTAGGCCTAAGCCTAACAGTAACCCTAGGAAGGTAAATCAGCCGGGTATTAGGGTTCTTCCTAAGGGAAAAGCCGTGAAAGCAGCCATGTTGTGGCACTTCTGCACTCCCTTTGGGATGCCTTTGGCAGATGAAGTAAGCCTGGAACTCAGGGCTTCCTGATTTTAAAAATCCTAGCCCTAGGCCGAACCCCAACCCTAAGACGAGAAAGGCAAATCAGCCAGGAATTAGGCATGTCCCCAAGGAAAAAGCTGTGGAGGCAGGCATGTTGTGCTACTTTTGCGCTCTTCTTGGCTAGTCCTTCGCAGCTGCTGTGTTCTTGGAACTCAGGGCTTTCTGGTTAATAGAGCCCTTACCCTAGGCGTAACTCAAACCTTAAGCCTAGGAAGGAAAATCAACATATGGTTCGGGATGGTCTCATGGAAATATCAGTGGTGGCAGCCAAGTTGCGTCACTTTTGCGCTCCCCTTGGGATGCCTTTCGCAGCTGCAGTGTGCCTGGAGCCCAGGGCTTCCTGGTTTTAAAAGTCCTAGGCCTAAGCCTAACAGTAACCCTAGGAAGGTAAATCAGCCGGGTATTAGGGTTCTTCCTAAGGGAAAAGCCGTGAAAGCAGCCATGTTGTGGCACTTCTGCACTCCCTTTGGGATGCCTTTGGCAGATGAAGTAAGCCTGGAACTCAGGGCTTCCTGGTTAAAGAAATCCAAGCCCTAGGCTGAACCCTAACCCTAACCCTAGGCAGATAAATCAGCCTAGGTATAGGGATGGTGCCAAGGAAAAAGCTGTGAAAGCTGCCATGTTGTTGCACTTTTGTACTCCCCTTGGGATGCCTTGAACAGCTGCAGTGTGCCTGGAGCCCAGGGCTTCCTAATTTTAAAAATCCTAGCCCTAGGCCTAAGCCTAACAGTAACCCTGGGAAGGTAAATCAGCCTGGTGTTAGGCTTCTTGCCAAGGAAAAAGCCGTGAAAGCAGCCATGTTGTGGCACTTTTGCACTCCCTTTTGGATGCCTTTCACAGCTCCAGTGTGCCTGGAACTCAGGGCTTCCTGATTTTAAAAATCCTAGCCCTAGGCCGAACCCCAACCCTAAGACGAGAAAGGCAAATCAGCCAGGAATTAGGCATGTCCCCAAGGAAAAAGCTGTGGAGGCAGGCATGTTGTGCTACTTTTGCGCTCTTCTTGGCTAGTCCTTCGCAGCTGCTGTGTTCTTGGAACTCAGGGCTTTCTGGTTAATAGAGCCCTTACCCTAGGCGTAACTCAAACCTTAAGCCTAGGAAGGAAAATCAAGCTATGGTTCGGGATGGTCTCATGGAAATATCAGTGGTGGCAGCCAAGTTGCGTCACTTTTGCGCTCCCCTTGGGATGCCTTTCGCAGCTGCAGTGTGCCTGGAGCCCAGGGCTTCCTGGTTTTAAAAGTCCTAGGCCTAAGCCTAACAGTAACCCTAGGAAGGTAAATCAGCCGGGTATTAGGGTTCTTCCTAAGGGAAAAGCCGTGAAAGCAGCCATGTTGTGGCACTTCTGCACTCCCTTTGGGATGCCTTTGGCAGATGAAGTAAGCCTGGAACTCAGGGCTTCCTGGTTAAAGAAATCCAAGCCCTAGGCTGAAGCCTAACCCTAACCCTAGGCAGATAAATCAGCCTAGGTATAGGGATGGTGCCAAGGAAAAAGCTGTGAAAGCTGCCATGTTGTTGCACTTTTGTACTCCCCTTGGGATGCCTTGAACAGCTGCAGTGTGCCTGGAGCCCAGGGCTTCCTAGTTTTAAAAATCCTAGCCCTAGGCCTAAGCCTAACAGTAACCCTGGGAAGGTAAATCAGCCTGGTGTTAGGCTTCTTGCCAAGGAAAAAGCCGTGAAAGCAGCCATGTTGTGGCACTTTTGCACTCCCTTTTGGATGCCTTTCACAGCTGCAGTGTGCCTGGAACTCAGGGCTTCCTGATTTTAAAAATCCTAGCCCTAGGCCGAACCCCAACCCTAAGACGAGAAAGGCAAATCAGCCAGGAATTAGGCATGTCCCCAAGGAAAAAGCTGTGGAGGCAGGCATGTTGTGCTACTTTTGCGCTCTTCTTGGCTAGTCCTTCGCAGCTGCTGTGTTCTTGGAACTCAGGGCTTTCTGGTTAATAGAAGCCTTACCCTAGGCGTAACTCAAACCTTAACCCTAGGAAGGAAAATCAACCTGTGGTTCGGGATGGTCTCATGGAAATATCAGTGGTGGCAGCCAAGTTGCGTCACTTTTGCGCTCCCCTTGGGATGCCTTTCGCAGCTGCAGTGTGCCTGGAGCCCAGGGCTTCCTGGTTTTAAAAGTCCTAGGCCTAAGCCTAACAGTAACCCTAGGAAGGTAAATCAGCCGGGTATTAGGGTTCTTCCTAAGGGAAAAGCCGTGAAAGCAGCCATGTTGTGGCACTTCTGCACTCCCTTTGGGATGCCTTTGGCAGATGAAGTAAGCCTGGAACTCAGGGCTTCCTGGTTAAAGAAATCCAAGCCCTAGGCTGAACCCTAACCCTAACCCTAGGCAGATAAATCAGCCTAGGTATAGGGATGGTGCCAAGGAAAAAGCTGTGAAAGCTGCCATGTTGTTGCACTTTTGTACTCCCCTTGGGATGCCTTGAACAGCTGCAGTGTGCCTGGAGCCCAGGGCTTCCTAATTTTAAAAATCCTAGCCCTAGGCCTAAGCCTAACAGTAACCCTGGGAAGGTAAATCAGCCTGGTGTTAGGCTTCTTGCCAAGGAAAAAGCCGTGAAAGCAGCCATGTTGTGGCACTTTTGCACTCCCTTTTGGATGCCTTTCACAGCTCCAGTGTGCCTGGAACTCAGGGCTTCCTGCTTTTAAAAATCCTAGCCCTAGGCCGAACCCCAACCCTAAGACGAGAAAGGCAAATCAGCCAGGAATTAGGCATGTCCCCAAGGAAAAAGCTGTGGAGGCAGGCATGTTGTGGTACTTTTGCGCTCTTCTTGGCTAGTCCTTCGCAGCTGCTGTGTTCTTGGAACTCAGGGCTTTCTGGTTAATAGAGCCCTTACCCTAGGCGTAACTCAAACCTTAACCCTAGGAAGGAAAATCAACCTATGGTTCGGGATGGTCTCATGGAAATATCAGTGGTGGCAGCCAAGTTGCGTCACTTTTGCGCTCCCCTTGGGATGCCTTTCGCAGCTGCAGTGTGCCTGGAGCCCAGGGCTTCCTAGTTTCAAAAATCCTAGCCCTAGGCCTAAGCCTAACAGTAACCCTAGGAAGGTAAATCAGCCGGGTATTAGGGTTCTTCCTAAGGGAAAAGCCGTGAAAGCAGCCATGTTGTGGCACTTCTGCACTCCCTTTGGGATGCCTTTGGCAGATGAAGTAAGCCTGGAACTCAGGGCTTCCTGATTTTAAAAATCCTAGCCCTAGGCCGAACCCCAACCCTAAGACGAGAAAGGCAAATCAGCCAGGAATTAGGCATGTCCCCAAGGAAAAAGCTGTGGAGGCAGGCATGTTGTGCTACTTTTGCGCTCTTCTTGGCTAGTCCTTCGCAGCTGCTGTGTTCTTGGAACTCAGGGCTTTCTGGTTAATAGAGCCCTTACCCTAGGCGTAACTCAAACCTTAAGCCTAGGAAGGAAAATCAACATATGGTTCGGGATGGTCTCATGGAAATATCAGTGGTGGCAGCCAAGTTGCGTCACTTTTGCGCTCCCCTTGGGATGCCTTTCGCAGCTGCAGTGTGCCTGGAGCCCAGGGCTTCCTGGTTTTAAAAGTCCTAGGCCTAAGCCTAACAGTAACCCTAGGAAGGTAAATCAGCCGGGTATTAGGGTTCTTCCTAAGGGAAAAGCCGTGAAAGCAGCCATGTTGTGGCACTTCTGCACTCCCTTTGGGATGCCTTTGGCAGATGAAGTAAGCCTGGAACTCAGGGCTTCCTGGTTAAAGAAATCCAAGCCCTAGGCTGAACCCTAACCCTAACCCTAGGCAGATAAATCAGCCTAGGTATAGGGATGGTGCCAAGGAAAAAGCTGTGAAAGCTGCCATGTTGTTGCACTTTTGTACTCCCCTTGGGATGCCTTGAACAGCTGCAGTGTGCCTGGAGCCCAGGGCTTCCTAATTTTAAAAATCCTAGCCCTAGGCCTAAGCCTAACAGTAACCCTGGGAAGGTAAATCAGCCTGGTGTTAGGCTTCTTGCCAAGGAAAAAGCCGTGAAAGCAGCCATGTTGTGGCACTTTTGCACTCCCTTTTGGATGCCTTTCACAGCTCCAGTGTGCCTGGAACTCAGGGCTTCCTGATTTTAAAAATCCTAGCCCTAGGCCGAACCCCAACCCTAAGACGAGAAAGGCAAATCAGCCAGGAATTAGGCATGTCCCCAAGGAAAAAGCTGTGGAGGCAGGCATGTTGTGCTACTTTTGCGCTCTTCTTGGCTAGTCCTTCGCAGCTGCTGTGTTCTTGGAACTCAGGGCTTTCTGGTTAATAGAGCCCTTACCCTAGGCGTAACTCAAACCTTAACCCTAGGAAGGAAAATCAAGCTATGGTTCGGGATGGTCTCATGGAAATATCAGTGGTGGCAGCCAAGTTGCGTCACTTTTGCGCTCCCCTTGGGATGCCTTTCGCAGCTGCAGTGTGCCTGGAGCCCAGGGCTTCCTGGTTTTAAAAGTCCTAGGCCTAAGCCTAACAGTAACCCTAGGAAGGTAAATCAGCCGGGTATTAGGGTTCTTCCTAAGGGAAAAGCCGTGAAAGCAGCCATGTTGTGGCACTTCTGCACTCCCTTTGGGATGCCTTTGGCAGATGAAGTAAGCCTGGAACTCAGGGCTTCCTGGTTAAAGAAATCCAAGCCCTAGGCTGAACCCTAACCCTAACCCTAGGCAGATAAATCAGCCTAGGTATAGGGATGGTGCCAAGGAAAAAGCTGTGAAAGCTGCCATGTTGTTGCACTTTTGTACTCCCCTTGGGATGCCTTGAACAGCTGCAGTGTGCCTGGAGCCCAGGGCTTCCTAGTTTTAAAAATCCTAGCCCTAGGCCTAAGCCTAACAGTAACCCTGGGAAGGTAAATCAGCCTGCTGTTAGGCTTCTTGCCAAGGAAAAAGCCGTGAAAGCAGCCATGTTGTGGCACTTTTGCACTCCCTTTTGGATGCCTTTCACAGCTCCAGTGTGCCTGGAACTCAGGGCTTCCTGATTTTAAAAATCCTAGCCCTAGGCCGAACCCCAACCCTAAGACGAGAAAGGCAAATCAGCCAGGAATTAGGCATGTCCCCAAGGAAAAAGCTGTGGAGGCAGGCATGTTGTGCTACTTTTGCGCTCTTCTTGGCTAGTCCTTCGCAGCTGCTGTGTTCTTGGAACTCAGGGCTTTCTGGTTAATAGAAGCCTTACCCTAGGCGTAACTCAAACCTTAACCCTAGGAAGGAAAATCAACCTGTGGTTCGGGATGGTCTCATGGAAATATCAGTGGTGGCAGCCAAGTTGCGTCACTTTTGCGCTCCCCTTGGGATGCCTTTCGCAGCTGCAGTGTGCCTGGAGCCCAGGGCTTCCTGGTTTTAAAAGTCCTAGGCCTAAGCCTAACAGTAACCCTAGGAAGGTAAATCAGCCGGGTATTAGGGTTCTTCCTAAGGGAAAAGCCGTGAAAGCAGCCATGTTGTGGCACTTCTGCACTCCCTTTGGGATGCCTTTGGCAGATGAAGTAAGCCTGGAACTCAGGGCTTCCTGGTTAAAGAAATCCAAGCCCTAGGCTGAACCCTAACCCTAACCCTAGGCAGATAAATCAGCCTAGGTATAGGGATGGTGCCAAGGAAAAAGCTGTGAAAGCTGCCATGTTGTTGCACTTTTGTACTCCCCTTGGGATGCCTTGAACAGCTGCAGTGTGCCTGGAGCCCAGGGCTTCCTAGTTTTAAAAATCCTAGCCCTAGGCCTAAGCCTAACAGTAACCCTGGGAAGGTAAATCAGCCTGGTGTTAGGCTTCTTGCCAAGGAAAAAGCCGTGAAAGCAGCCATGTTGTGGCACTTTTGCACTCCCTTTTGGATGCCTTTCACAGCTCCAGTGTGCCTGGAACTCAGGGCTTCCTGATTTTAAAAATCCTAGCCCTAGGCCGAACCCCAACCCTAAGACGAGAAAGGCAAATCAGCCAGGAATTAGGCATGTCCCCAAGGAAAAAGCTGTGGAGGCAGGCATGTTGTGCTACTTTTGCGCTCTTCTTGGCTAGTCCTTCGCAGCTGCTGTGTTCTTGGAACTCAGGGCTTTCTGGTTAATAGAGCCCTTACCCTAGGCGTAACTCAAACCTTAACCCTAGGAAGGAAAATCAAGCTATGGTTCGGGATGGTCTCATGGAAATATCAGTGGTGGCAGCCAAGTTGCGTCACTTTTGCGCTCCCCTTGGGATGCCTTTCGCAGCTGCAGTGTGCCTGGAGCCCAGGGCTTCCTGGTTTTAAAAGTCCTAGGCCTAAGCCTAACAGTAACCCTAGGAAGGTAAATCAGCCGGGTATTAGGGTTCTTCCTAAGGGAAAAGCCGTGAAAGCAGCCATGTTGTGGCACTTCTGCACTCCCTTTGGGATGCCTTTGGCAGATGAAGTAAGCCTGGAACTCAGGGCTTCCTGGTTAAAGAAATCCAAGCCCTAGGCTGAACCCTAACCCTAACCCTAGGCAGATAAATCAGCCTAGGTATAGGGATGGTGCCAAGGAAAAAGCTGTGAAAGCTGCCATGTTGTTGCACTTTTGTACTCCCCTTGGGATGCCTTGAACAGCTGCAGTGTGCCTGGAGCCCAGGGCTTCCTAATTTTAAAAATCCTAGCCCTAGGCCTAAGCCTAACAGTAACCCTGGGAAGGTAAATCAGCCTGGTGTTAGGCTTCTTGCCAAGGAAAAAGCCGTGAAAGCAGCCATGTTGTGGCACTTTTGCACTCCCTTTTGGATGCCTTTCACAGCTGCAGTGTGCCTGGAACTCAGGGCTTCCTGATTTTAAAAATCCTAGCCCTAGGCCGAACCCCAACCCTAAGACGAGAAAGGCAAATCAGCCAGGAATTAGGCATGTCCCCAAGGAAAAAGCTGTGGAGGCAGGCATGTTGTGCTACTTTTGCGCTCTTCTTGGCTAGTCCTTCGCAGCTGCTGTGTTCTTGGAACTCAGGGCTTTCTGGTTAATAGAGCCCTTACCCTAGGCGTAACTCAAACCTTAAGCCTAGGAAGGAAAATCAAGCTATGGTTCGGGATGGTCTCATGGAAATATCAGTGGTGGCAGCCAAGTTGCGTCACTTTTGCGCTCCCCTTGGGATGCCTTTCGCAGCTGCAGTGTGCCTGGAGCCCAGGGCTTCCTGGTTTTAAAAGTCCTAGGCCTAAGCCTAACAGTAACCCTAGGAAGGTAAATCAGCCGGGTATTAGGGTTCTTCCTAAGGGAAAAGCCGTGAAAGCAGCCATGTTGTGGCACTTCTGCACTCCCTTTGGGATGCCTTTGGCAGATGAAGTAAGCCTGGAACTCAGGGCTTCCTGGTTAAAGAAATCCAAGCCCTAGGCTGAACCCTAACCCTAACCCTAGGCAGATAAATCAGCCTAGGTATAGGGATGGTGCCAAGGAAAAAGCTGTGAAAGCTGCCATGTTGTTGCACTTTTGTACTCCCCTTGGGATGCCTTGAACAGCTGCAGTGTGCCTGGAGCCCAGGGCTTCCTAGTTTTAAAAATCCTAGCCCTAGGCCTAAGCCTAACAGTAACCCTGGGAAGGTAAATCAGCCTGGTGTTAGGCTTCTTGCCAAGGAAAAAGCCGTGAAAGCAGCCATGTTGTGGCACTTTTGCACTCCCTTTTGGATGCCTTTCACAGCTCCAGTGTGCCTGGAACTCAGGGCTTCCTGATTTTAAAAATCCTAGCCCTAGGCCGAACCCCAACCCTAAGACGAGAAAGGCAAATCAGCCAGGAATTAGGCATGTCCCCAAGGAAAAAGCTGTGGAGGCAGGCATGTTGTGGTACTTTTGCGCTCTTCTTGGCTAGTCCTTCGCAGCTGCTGTGTTCTTGGAACTCAGGGCTTTCTGGTTAATAGAGCCCTTACCCTAGGTGTAACTCAAACCTTAACCCTAGGAAGGAAAATCAACCTATGGTTCGGGATGGTCTCATGGAAATATCAGTGGTGGCAGCCAAGTTGCGTCACTTTTGCGCTCCCCTTGGGATGCCTTTCGCAGCTGCAGTGTGCCTGGAGCCCAGGGCTTCCTGGTTTTAAAAGTCCTAGGCCTAAGCCTAACAGTAACCCTAGGAAGGTAAATCAGCCGGGTATTAGGGTTCTTCCTAAGGGAAAAGCCGTGAAAGCAGCCATGTTGTGGCACTTCTGCACTCCCTTTGGGATGCCTTTGGCAGATGAAGTAAGCCTGGAACTCAGGGCTTCCTGGTTAAAGAAATCCAAGCCCTAGGCTGAACCCTAACCCTAACCCTAGGCAGATAAATCAGCCTAGGTATAGGGATGGTGCCAAGGAAAAAGCTGTGAAAGCTGCCATGTTGTTGCACTTTTGTACTCCCCTTGGGATGCCTTGAACAGCTGCAGTGTGCCTGGAGCCCAGGGCTTCCTAGTTTTAAAAATCCTAGCCCTAGGCCTAAGCCTAACAGTAACCCTGGGAAGGTAAATCAGCCTGCTGTTAGGCTTCTTGCCAAGGAAAAAGCCGTGAAAGCAGCCATGTTGTGGCACTTTTGCACTCCCTTTTGGATGCCTTTCACAGCTCCAGTGTGCCTGGAACTCAGGGCTTCCTGATTTTAAAAATCCTAGCCCTAGGCCGAACCCCAACCCTAAGACGAGAAAGGCAAATCAGCCAGGAATTAGGCATGTCCCCAAGGAAAAAGCTGTGGAGGCAGGCATGTTGTGGTACTTTTGCGCTCTTCTTGGCTAGTCCTTCGCAGCTGCTGTGTTCTTGGAACTCAGGGCTTTCTGGTTAATAGAGCCCTTACCCTAGGCGTCACTCAAACCTTAAGCCTAGGAAGGAAAATCAGCCTATGGTTCGGGATGCTCTCATGGAAATATCAGTGGTGGCAGCCAAGTTGCGTCACTTTTGCGCTCCCCTTGGGATGCCTTTCGCAGCTGCAGTGTGCCTGGAGCCCAGGGCTTCCTGGTTTTAAAAGTCCTAGGCCTAAGCCTAACAGTAACCCTAGGAAGGTAAATCAGCCGGGTATTAGGGTTCTTCCTAAGGGAAAAGCCGTGAAAGCAGCCATGTTGTGGCACTTCTGCACTCCCTTTGGGATGCCTTTGGCAGATGAAGTAAGCCTGGAACTCAGGGCTTCCTGGTTAAAGAAATCCAAGCCCTAGGCTGAACCCTAACCCTAACCCTAGGCAGATAAATCAGCCTAGGTATAGGGATGGTGCCAAGGAAAAAGCTGTGAAAGCTGCCATGTTGTTGCACTTTTGTACTCCCCTTGGGATGCCTTGAACAGCTGCAGTGTGCCTGGAGCTAAGGGCTTCCTAGTTTCAAAAATCCTAGCCCTAGGCCTAAGCCTAACAGTAACCCTGGGAAGGGAAATCAGCCTGGTGTTAGGCTTCTTGCCAAGGAAAAAGCCGTGAAAGCAGCCATGTTGTGGCACTTTTGCACTCCCTTTTGGATGCCTTTCACAGCTCCAGTGTGCCTGGAACTCAGGGCTTCCTGATTTTAAAAATCCTAGCCCTAGGCCGAACCCCAACCCTAAGACGAGAAAGGCATATCAGCCAGGAATTAGGCATGTCCCCAAGGAAAAAGCTGTGGAGGCAGGCATGTTGTGGTACTTTTGCGCTCTTCTTGGCTAGTCCTTCGCAGCTGCTGTGTTCTTGGAACTCAGGGCTTTCTGGTTAATAGAACCCTTACCCTAGGCGTAACTCAAACCTTAAGCCTAGGAAGGAAAATCAACCTATGGTTCGGGATGGTCTCATGGAAATATCAGTGGTGGCAGCCAAGTTGCGTCACTTTTGCGCTCCCCTTGGGATGCCTTTCGCAGCTGCAGTGTGCCTGGAGCCCAGGGCTTCCTGGTTTTAAAAGTCCTAGGCCTAAGCCTAACAGTAACCCTAGGAAGGTTAATCAGTAGGGTATTAGGGTTCTTCCTAAGGGAAAAGCCGTGAAAGCAGCCATGTTGTGGCACTTCTGCACTCCCTTTGGGATGCCTTTGGCAGATGAAGTAAGCCTGGAACTCAGGGCTTCCTGGTTAAAGAAATCCAAGCCCTAGGCTGAACCCTAACCCTAACCCTAGGCAGATAAATCAGCCTAGGTATAGGGATGGTGCCAAGGAAAAAGCTGTGAAAGCTGCCATGTTGTTGCACTTTTGTACTCCCCTTGGGATGCCTTGAACAGCTGCAGTGTGCCTGGAGCTAAGGGCTTCCTAGTTTCAAAAATCCTAGCCCTAGGCCTAAGCCTAACAGTAACCCTGGGAAGGTAAATCAGCCTGCTGTTAGGCTTCTTGCCAAGGAAAAAGCCGTGAAAGCAGCCATGTTGTGGCACTTTTGCACTCCCTTTTGGATGCCTTTCACAGCTCCAGTGTGCCTGGAACTCAGGGCTTCCTGATTTTAAAAATCCTAGCCCTAGGCCGAACCCCAACCCTAAGACGAGAAAGGCAAATCAGCCAGGAATTAGGCATGTCCCCAAGGAAAAAGCTGTGGAGGCAGGCATGTTGTGGTACTTTTGCGCTCTTCTTGGCTAGTCCTTCGCAGCTGCTGTGTTCTTGGAACTCAGGGCTTTCTGGTTAATAGAGCCCTTACCCTAGGCGTAACTCAAACCTTAACCCTAGGAAGGAAAATCAAGCTATGGTTCGGGATGGTCTCATGGAAATATCAGTGGTGGCAGCCAAGTTGCGTCACTTTTGCGCTCCCCTTGGGATGCCTTTCGCAGCTGCAGTGTGCCTGGAGCCCAGGGCTTCCTGGTTTTAAAAGTCCTAGGCCTAAGCCTAACAGTAACCCCAGGAAGGTAAATCAGCCGGGTATTAGGGTTCTTCCTAAGGGAAAAGCCGTGAAAGCAGCCATGTTGTGGCACTTCTGCACTCCCTTTGGGATGCCTTTGGCAGATGAAGTAAGCCTGGAACTCAGGGCTTCCTGGTTAAAGAAATCCAAGCCCTAGGCTGAACCCTAACCCTAATCCTAGGCAGATAAATCAGCCTAGGTATAGGGATGGTGCCAAGGAAAAAGCTGTGAAAGCTGCCATGTTGTTGCACTTTTGTACTCCCCTTGGGATGCCTTGAACAGCTGCAGTGTGCCTGGAGCCCAGGGCTTCCTAGTTTTAAAAATCCTAGCCCTAGGCCTAAGCCTAACAGTAACCCTGGGAAGGTAAATCAGCCTGGTGTTAGGCTTCTTGCCAAGGAAAAAGCCGTGAAAGCAGCCATGTTGTGGCACTTTTGCACTCCCTTTTGGATGCCTTTCACAGCTCCAGTGTGCCTGGAACTCAGGGCTTCCTGATTTTAAAAATCCTAGCCCTAGGCCGAACCCCAACCCTAAGACGAGAAAGGCAAATCAGCCAGGAATTAGGCATGTCCCCAAGGAAAAAGCTGTGGAGGCAGGCATGTTGTGGTACTTTTGCGCTCTTCTTGGCTAGTCCTTCGCAGCTGCTGTGTTCTTGGAACTCAGGGCTTTCTGGTTAATAGAGCCCTTACCCTAGGCGTAACTCAAACCTTAAGCCTAGGAAGGAAAAGCAGCCTATGGTTCGGGATGCTCTCATGGAAATATCAGTGGTGGCAGCCAAGTTGCGTCACTTTTGCGCTCCCCTTGGGATGCCTTTCGCAGCTGCAGTGTGCCTGGAGCCCAGGGCTTCCTGGTTTTAAAAGTCCTAGGCCTAAGCCTAACAGTAACCCTAGGAAGGTAAATCAGCCGGGTATTAGGGTTCTTCCTAAGGGAAAAGCCGTGAAAGCAGCCATGTTGTGGCACTTCTGCACTCCCTTTGGGATGCCTTTGGCAGATGAAGTAAGCCTGGAACTCAGGGCTTCCTGGTTAAAGAAATCCAAGCCCTAGGCTGAAGCCTAACCCTAACCCTAGGCAGATAAATCAGCCTAGGTATAGGGATGGTGCCAAGGAAAAAGCTGTGAAAGCTGCCATGTTGTTGCACTTTTGTACTCCCCTTGGGATGCCTTGAACAGCTGCAGTGTGCCTGGAGCCCAGGGCTTCCTAGTTTTAAAAATCCTAGCCCTAGGCCTAAGCCTAACAGTAACCCTGGGAAGGTAAATCAGCCTGGTGTTAGGCTTCTTGCCAAGGAAAAAGCCGTGAAAGCAGCCATGTTGTGGCACTTTTGCACTCCCTTTTGGATGCCTTTCACAGCTCCAGTGTGCCTGGAACTCAGGGCTTCCTGATTTTAAAAATCCTAGCCCTAGGCCGAACCCCAACCCTAAGACGAGAAAGGCAAATCAGCCAGGAATTAGGCATGTCCCCAAGGAAAAAGCTGTGGAGGCAGGCATGTTGTGGTACTTTTGCGCTCTTCTTGGCTAGTCCTTCGCAGCTGCTGTGTTCTTGGAACTCAGGGCTTTCTGGTTAATAGAGCCCTTACCCTAGGCGTAACTCAAACCTTAACCCTAGGAAGGAAAAGCAGCCTATGGTTCGGGATGCTCTCATGGAAATATCAGTGGTGGCAGCCAAGTTGCGTCACTTTTGCGCTCCCCTTGGGATGCCTTTCGCAGCTGCAGTGTGCCTGGAGCCCAGGGCTTCCTGGTTTTAAAAGTCCTAGGCCTAAGCCTAACAGTAACCCTAGGAAGGTAAATCAGCCGGGTATTAGGGTTCTTCCTAAGGGAAAAGCCGTGAAAGCAGCCATGTTGTGGCACTTCTGCACTCCCTTTGGGATGCCTTTGGCAGATGAAGTAAGCCTGGAACTCAGGGCTTCCTGGTTAAAGAAATCCAAGCCCTAGGCTGAACCCTAACCCTAACCCTAGGCAGATAAATCAGCCTAGGTATAGGGATGGTGCCAAGGAAAAAGCTGTGAAAGCTGCCATGTTGTTGCACTTTTGTACTCCCCTTGGGATGCCTTGAACAGCTGCAGTGTGCCTGGAGCTAAGGGCTTCCTAGTTTCAAAAATCCTAGCCCTAGGCCTAAGCCTAACAGTAACCCTGGGAAGGTAAATCAGCCTGGTGTTAGGCTTCTTGCCAAGGAAAAAGCCGTGAAAGCAGCCATGTTGTGGCACTTTTGCACTCCCTTTTGGATGCCTTTCACAGCTCCAGTGTGCCTGGAACTCAGGGCTTCCTGATTTTAAAAATCCTAGCCCTAGGCCGAACCCCAACCCTAAGACGAGAAAGGCAAATCAGCCAGGAATTAGGCATGTCCCCAAGGAAAAAGCTGTGGAGGCAGGCATGTTGTGGTACTTTTGCGCTCTTCTTGGCTAGTCCTTCGCAGCTGCTGTGTTCTTGGAACTCAGGGCTTTCTGGTTAATAGAACCCTTACCCTAGGCGTCACTCAAACCTTAAGCCTAGGAAGGAAAATCAGCCTATGGTTCGGGATGGTCTCATGGAAATATCAGTGGTGGCAGCCAAGTTGCGTCACTTTTGCGCTCCCCTTGGGATGCCTTTCGCAGCTGCAGTGTGCCTGGAGCCCAGGGCTTCCTGGTTTTAAAAGTCCTAGGCCTAAGCCTAACAGTAACCCTAGGAAGGTAAATCAGCCGGGTATTAGGGTTCTTCCTAAGGGAAAAGCCGTGAAAGCAGCCATGTTGTGGCACTTCTGCACTCCCTTTGGGATGCCTTTGGCAGATGAAGTAAGCCTGGAACTCAGGGCTTCCTGGTTAAAGAAATCCAAGCCCTAGGCTGAACCCTAACCCTAACCCTAGGCAGATAAATCAGCCTAGGTATAGGGATGGTGCCAAGGAAAAAGCTGTGAAAGCTGCCATGTTGTTGCACTTTTGTACTCCCCTTGGGATGCCTTGAACAGCTGCAGTGTGCCTGGAGCTAAGGGCTTCCTAGTTTCAAAAATCCTAGCCCTAGGCCTAAGCCTAACAGTAACCCTGGGAAGGTAAATCAGCCTGCTGTTAGGCTTCTTGCCAAGGAAAAAGCCGTGAAAGCAGCCATGTTGTGGCACTTTTGCACTCCCTTTTGGATGCCTTTCACAGCTCCAGTGTGCCTGGAACTCAGGGCTTCCTGATTTTAAAAATCCTAGCCCTAGGCCGAACCCCAACCCTAAGACGAGAAAGGCAAATCAGCCAGGAATTAGGCATGTCCCCAAGGAAAAAGCTGTGGAGGCAGGCATGTTGTGGTACTTTTGCGCTCTTCTTGGCTAGTCCTTCGCAGCTGCTGTGTTCTTGGAACTCAGGGCTTTCTGGTTAATAGAGCCCTTACCCTAGGCGTAACTCAAACCTTAAGCCTAGGAAGGAAAATCAGCCTATGGTTCGGGATGGTCTCATGGAAATATCAGTGGTGGCAGCCAAGTTGCGTCACTTTTGCGCTCCCCTTGGGATGCCTTTCGCAGCTGCAGTGTGCCTGGAGCCCAGGGCTTCCTGGTTTTAAAAGTCCTAGGCCTAAGCCTAACAGTAACCCTAGGAAGGTAAATCAGCCGGGTATTAGGGTTCTTCCTAAGGAAAAAGCCGTGAAAGCAGCCATGTTGTGGCACTTCTGCACTCCCTTTGGGATGCCTTTGGCAGATGAAGTAAGCCTGGAACTCAGGGCTTCCTGGTTAAAGAAATCCAAGCCCTAGGCTGAACCCTAACCCTAACCCTAGGCAGATAAATCAGCCTAGGTATAGGGATGGTGCCAAGGAAAAAGCTGTGAAAGCTGCCATGTTGTTGCACTTTTGTACTCCCCTTGGGATGCCTTGAACAGCTGCAGTGTGCCTGGAGCCCAGGGCTTCCTAGTTTTAAAAATCCTAGCCCTAGGCCTAAGCCTAACAGTAACCCTGGGAAGGTAAATCAGCCTGGTGTTAGGCTTCTTGCCAAGGAAAAAGCCGTGAAAGCAGCCATGTTGTGGCACTTTTGCACTCCCTTTTGGATGCCTTTCACAGCTCCAGTGTGCCTGGAACTCAGGGCTTCCTGATTTTAAAAATCCTAGCCCTAGGCCGAACCCCAACCCTAAGACGAGAAAGGCAAATCAGCCAGGAATTAGGCATGTCCCCAAGGAAAAAGCTGTGGAGGCAGGCATGTTGTGGTACTTTTGCGCTCTTCTTGGCTAGTCCTTCGCAGCTGCTGTGTTCTTGGAACTCAGGGCTTTCTGGTTAATAGACCCTTACCCTAGGCGTAACTCAAACCTTAACCCTAGGAAGGAAAATCAACCTATGGTTCGGGATGGTCTCATGGAAATATCAGTGGTGGCAGCCAAGTTGCGTCACTTTTGCGCTCCCCTTGGGATGCCTTTCGCAGCTGCAGTGTGCCTGGAGCCCAGGGCTTCCTGGTTTTAAAAGTCCTAGGCCTAAGCCTAACAGTAACCCTAGGAAGGTAAATCAGCCGGGTATTAGGGTTCTTCCTAAGGAAAAAGCCGTGAAAGCAGCCATGTTGTGGCACTTCTGCACTCCCTTTGGGATGCCTTTGGCAGATGAAGTAAGCCTGGAACTCAGGGCTTCCTGGTTAAAGAAATCCAAGCCCTAGGCTGAACCCTAACCCTAACCCTAGGCAGATAAATCAGCCTAGGTATAGGGATGGTGCCAAGGAAAAAGCTGTGAAAGCTGCCATGTTGTTGCACTTTTGTACTCCCCTTGGGATGCCTTGAACAGCTGCAGTGTGCCTGGAGCCCAGGGCTTCCTAGTTTCAAAAATCCTAGCCCTAGGCCTAAGCCTAACAGTAACCCTGGGAAGGTAAATCAGCCTGCTGTTAGGCTTCTTGCCAAGGAAAAAGCCGTGAAAGCAGCCATGTTGTGGCACTTTTGCACTCCCTTTTGGATGCCTTTCACAGCTCCAGTGTGCCTGGAACTCAGGGCTTCCTGATTTTAAAAATCCTAGCCCTAGGCCGAACCCCAACCCTAAGACGAGAAAGGCAAATCAGCCAGGAATTAGGCATGTCCCCAAGGAAAAAGCTGTGGAGGCAGGCATGTTGTGGTACTTTTGCGCTCTTCTTGGCTAGTCCTTCGCAGCTGCTGTGTTCTTGGAACTCAGGGCTTTCTGGTTAATAGAACCCTTACCCTAGGCGTAACTCAAACCTTAAGCCTAGGAAGGAAAATCAGCCTATGGTTCGGGATGGTCTCATGGAAATATCAGTGGTGGCAGCCAAGTTGCGTCACTTTTGCGCTCCCCTTGGGATGCCTTTCGCAGCTGCAGTGTGCCTGGAGCCCAGGGCTTCCTGGTTTTAAAAGTCCTAGGCCTAAGCCTAACAGTAACCCTAGGAAGGTAAATCAGCCGGGTATTAGGGTTCTTCCTAAGGGAAAAGCCGTGAAAGCAGCCATGTTGTGGCACTTCTGCACTCCCTTTGGGATGCCTTTGGCAGATGAAGTAAGCCTGGAACTCAGGGCTTCCTGGTTAAAGAAATCCAAGCCCTAGGCTGAACCCTAACCCTAACCCTAGGCAGATAAATCAGCCTAGGTATAGGGATGGTGCCAAGGAAAAAGCTGTGAAAGCTGCCATGTTGTTGCACTTTTGTACTCCCCTTGGGATGCCTTGAACAGCTGCAGTGTGCCTGGAGCCCAGGGCTTCCTAATTTTAAAAATCCTAGCCCTAGGCCTAAGCCTAACAGTAACCCTGGGAAGGTAAATCAGCCTGGTGTTAGGCTTCTTGCCAAGGAAAAAGCCGTGAAAGCAGCCATGTTGTGGCACTTTTGCACTCCCTTTTGGATGCCTTTCACAGCTCCAGTGTGCCTGGAACTCAGGGCTTCCTGATTTTAAAAATCCTAGCCCTAGGCCGAACCCCAACCCTAAGACGAGAAAGGCAAATCAGCCAGGAATTAGGCATGTCCCCAAGGAAAAAGCTGTGGAGGCAGGCATGTTGTGCTACTTTTGCGCTCTTCTTGGCTAGTCCTTCGCAGCTGCTGTGTTCTTGGAACTCAGGGCTTTCTGGTTAATAGAGCCCTTACCCTAGGCGTAACTCAAACCTTAAGCCTAGGAAGGAAAATCAAGCTATGGTTCGGGATGGTCTCATGGAAATATCAGTGGTGGCAGCCAAGTTGCGTCACTTTTGCGCTCCCCTTGGGATGCCTTTCGCAGCTGCAGTGTGCCTGGAGCCCAGGGCTTCCTGGTTTTAAAAGTCCTAGGCCTAAGCCTAACAGTAACCCTAGGAAGGTAAATCAGCCGGGTATTAGGGTTCTTCCTAAGGGAAAAGCCGTGAAAGCAGCCATGTTGTGGCACTTCTGCACTCCCTTTGGGATGCCTTTGGCAGATGAAGTAAGCCTGGAACTCAGGGCTTCCTGGTTAAAGAAATCCAAGCCCTAGGCTGAACCCTAACCCTAACCCTAGGCAGATAAATCAGCCTAGGTATAGGGATGGTGCCAAGGAAAAAGCTGTGAAAGCTGCCATGTTGTTGCACTTTTGTACTCCCCTTGGGATGCCTTGAACAGCTGCAGTGTGCCTGGAGCCCAGGGCTTCCTAGTTTTAAAAATCCTAGCCCTAGGCCTAAGCCTAACAGTAACCCTGGGAAGGTAAATCAGCCTGCTGTTAGGCTTCTTGCCAAGGAAAAAGCCGTGAAAGCAGCCATGTTGTGGCACTTTTGCACTCCCTTTTGGATGCCTTTCACAGCTCCAGTGTGCCTGGAACTCAGGGCTTCCTGATTTTAAAAATCCTAGCCCTAGGCCGAACCCCAACCCTAAGACGAGAAAGGCAAATCAGCCAGGAATTAGGCATGTCCCCAAGGAAAAAGCTGTGGAGGCAGGCATGTTGTGGTACTTTTGCGCTCTTCTTGGCTAGTCCTTCGCAGCTGCTGTGTTCTTGGAACTCAGGGCTTTCTGGTTAATAGAACCCTTACCCTAGGCGTAACTCAAACCTTAACCCTAGGAAGGAAAATCAAGCTATGGTTCGGGATGGTCTCATGGAAATATCAGTGGTGGCAGCCAAGTTGCGTCACTTTTGCGCTCCCCTTGGGATGCCTTTCGCAGCTGCAGTGTGCCTGGAGCCCAGGGCTTCCTGGTTTTAAAAGTCCTAGGCCTAAGCCTAACAGTAACCCTAGGAAGGTAAATCAGCCGGGTATTAGGGTTCTTCCTAAGGGAAAAGCCGTGAAAGCAGCCATGTTGTGGCACTTCTGCACTCCCTTTGGGATGCCTTTGGCAGATGAAGTAAGCCTGGAACTCAGGGCTTCCTGGTTAAAGAAATCCAAGCCCTAGGCTGAACCCTAACCCTAACCCTAGGCAGATAAATCAGCCTAGGTATAGGGATGGTGCCAAGGAAAAAGCTGTGAAAGCTGCCATGTTGTTGCACTTTTGTACTCCCCTTGGGATGCCTTGAACAGCTGCAGTGTGCCTGGAGCCCAGGGCTTCCTAGTTTTAAAAATCCTAGCCCTAGGCCTAAGCCTAACAGTAACCCTGGGAAGGTAAATCAGCCTGCTGTTAGGCTTCTTGCCAAGGAAAAAGCCGTGAAAGCAGCCATGTTGTGGCACTTTTGCACTCCCTTTTGGATGCCTTTCACAGCTCCAGTGTGCCTGGAACTCAGGGCTTCCTGATTTTAAAAATCCTAGCCCTAGGCCGAACCCCAACCCTAAGACGAGAAAGGCAAATCAGCCAGGAATTAGGCATGTCCCCAAGGAAAAAGCTGTGGAGGCAGGCATGTTGTGGTACTTTTGCGCTCTTCTTGGCTAGTCCTTCGCAGCTGCTGTGTTCTTGGAACTCAGGGCTTTCTGGTTAATAGAGCCCTTACCCTAGGCGTCACTCAAACCTTAAGCCTAGGAAGGAAAATCAGCCTATGGTTCGGGATGGTCTCATGGAAATATCAGTGGTGGCAGCCAAGTTGCGTCACTTTTGCGCTCCCCTTGGGATGCCTTTCGCAGCTGCAGTGTGCCTGGAGCCCAGGGCTTCCTGGTTTTAAAAGTCCTAGGCCTAAGCCTAACAGTAACCCTAGGAAGGTAAATCAGCCGGGTATTAGGGTTCTTCCTAAGGAAAAAGCCGTGAAAGCAGCCATGTTGTGGCACTTCTGCACTCCCTTTGGGATGCCTTTGGCAGATGAAGTAAGCCTGGAACTCAGGGCTTCCTGGTTAAAGAAATCCAAGCCCTAGGCTGAACCCTAACCCTAACCCTAGGCAGATAAATCAGCCTAGGTATAGGGATGGTGCCAAGGAAAAAGCTGTGAAAGCTGCCATGTTGTTGCACTTTTGTACTCCCCTTGGGATGCCTTGAACAGCTGCAGTGTGCCTGGAGCCCAGGGCTTCCTAGTTTTAAAAATCCTAGCCCTAGGCCTAAGCCTAACAGTAACCCTGGGAAGGTAAATCAGCCTGGTGTTAGGCTTCTTGCCAAGGAAAAAGCCGTGAAAGCAGCCATGTTGTGGCACTTTTGCACTCCCTTTTGGATGCCTTTCACAGCTCCAGTGTGCCTGGAACTCAGGGCTTCCTGATTTTAAAAATCCTAGCCCTAGGCCGAACCCCAACCCTAAGACGAGAAAGGCAAATCAGCCAGGAATTAGGCATGTCCCCAAGGAAAAAGCTGTGGAGGCAGGCATGTTGTGGTACTTTTGCGCTCTTCTTGGCTAGTCCTTCGCAGCTGCTGTGTTCTTGGAACTCAGGGCTTTCTGGTTAATAGACCCTTACCCTAGGCGTAACTCAAACCTTAACCCTAGGAAGGAAAATCAACCTATGGTTCGGGATGGTCTCATGGAAATATCAGTGGTGGCAGCCAAGTTGCGTCACTTTTGCGCTCCCCTTGGGATGCCTTTCGCAGCTGCAGTGTGCCTGGAGCCCAGGGCTTCCTGGTTTTAAAAGTCCTAGGCCTAAGCCTAACAGTAACCCTAGGAAGGTAAATCAGCCGGGTATTAGGGTTCTTCCTAAGGAAAAAGCCGTGAAAGCAGCCATGTTGTGGCACTTCTGCACTCCCTTTGGGATGCCTTTGGCAGATGAAGTAAGCCTGGAACTCAGGGCTTCCTGGTTAAAGAAATCCAAGCCCTAGGCTGAACCCTAACCCTAACCCTAGGCAGATAAATCAGCCTAGGTATAGGGATGGTGCCAAGGAAAAAGCTGTGAAAGCTGCCATGTTGTTGCACTTTTGTACTCCCCTTGGGATGCCTTGAACAGCTGCAGTGTGCCTGGAGCCCAGGGCTTCCTAGTTTCAAAAATCCTAGCCCTAGGCCTAAGCCTAACAGTAACCCTGGGAAGGTAAATCAGCCTGCTGTTAGGCTTCTTGCCAAGGAAAAAGCCGTGAAAGCAGCCATGTTGTGGCACTTTTGCACTCCCTTTTGGATGCCTTTCACAGCTCCAGTGTGCCTGGAACTCAGGGCTTCCTGATTTTAAAAATCCTAGCCCTAGGCCGAACCCCAACCCTAAGACGAGAAAGGCAAATCAGCCAGGAATTAGGCATGTCCCCAAGGAAAAAGCTGTGGAGGCAGGCATGTTGTGGTACTTTTGCGCTCTTCTTGGCTAGTCCTTCGCAGCTGCTGTGTTCTTGGAACTCAGGGCTTTCTGGTTAATAGAACCCTTACCCTAGGCGTAACTCAAACCTTAAGCCTAGGAAGGAAAATCAGCCTATGGTTCGGGATGGTCTCATGGAAATATCAGTGGTGGCAGCCAAGTTGCGTCACTTTTGCGCTCCCCTTGGGATGCCTTTCGCAGCTGCAGTGTGCCTGGAGCCCAGGGCTTCCTGGTTTTAAAAGTCCTAGGCCTAAGCCTAACAGTAACCCTAGGAAGGTAAATCAGCCGGGTATTAGGGTTCTTCCTAAGGGAAAAGCCGTGAAAGCAGCCATGTTGTGGCACTTCTGCACTCCCTTTGGGATGCCTTTGGCAGATGAAGTAAGCCTGGAACTCAGGGCTTCCTGGTTAAAGAAATCCAAGCCCTAGGCTGAACCCTAACCCTAACCCTAGGCAGATAAATCAGCCTAGGTATAGGGATGGTGCCAAGGAAAAAGCTGTGAAAGCTGCCATGTTGTTGCACTTTTGTACTCCCCTTGGGATGCCTTGAACAGCTGCAGTGTGCCTGGAGCCCAGGGCTTCCTAATTTTAAAAATCCTAGCCCTAGGCCTAAGCCTAACAGTAACCCTGGGAAGGTAAATCAGCCTGGTGTTAGGCTTCTTGCCAAGGAAAAAGCCGTGAAAGCAGCCATGTTGTGGCACTTTTGCACTCCCTTTTGGATGCCTTTCACAGCTGCAGTGTGCCTGGAACTCAGGGCTTCCTGATTTTAAAAATCCTAGCCCTAGGCCGAACCCCAACCCTAAGACGAGAAAGGCAAATCAGCCAGGAATTAGGCATGTCCCCAAGGAAAAAGCTGTGGAGGCAGGCATGTTGTGCTACTTTTGCGCTCTTCTTGGCTAGTCCTTCGCAGCTGCTGTGTTCTTGGAACTCAGGGCTTTCTGGTTAATAGAGCCCTTACCCTAGGCGTAACTCAAACCTTAAGCCTAGGAAGGAAAATCAAGCTATGGTTCGGGATGGTCTCATGGAAATATCAGTGGTGGCAGCCAAGTTGCGTCACTTTTGCGCTCCCCTTGGGATGCCTTTCGCAGCTGCAGTGTGCCTGGAGCCCAGGGCTTCCTGGTTTTAAAAGTCCTAGGCCTAAGCCTAACAGTAACCCTAGGAAGGTAAATCAGCCGGGTATTAGGGTTCTTCCTAAGGGAAAAGCCGTGAAAGCAGCCATGTTGTGGCACTTCTGCACTCCCTTTGGGATGCCTTTGGCAGATGAAGTAAGCCTGGAACTCAGGGCTTCCTGGTTAAAGAAATCCAAGCCCTAGGCTGAACCCTAACCCTAACCCTAGGCAGATAAATCAGCCTAGGTATAGGGATGGTGCCAAGGAAAAAGCTGTGAAAGCTGCCATGTTGTTGCACTTTTGTACTCCCCTTGGGATGCCTTGAACAGCTGCAGTGTGCCTGGAGCCCAGGGCTTCCTAGTTTTAAAAATCCTAGCCCTAGGCCTAAGCCTAACAGTAACCCTGGGAAGGTAAATCAGCCTGCTGTTAGGCTTCTTGCCAAGGAAAAAGCCGTGAAAGCAGCCATGTTGTGGCACTTTTGCACTCCCTTTTGGATGCCTTTCACAGCTCCAGTGTGCCTGGAACTCAGGGCTTCCTGATTTTAAAAATCCTAGCCCTAGGCCGAACCCCAACCCTAAGACGAGAAAGGCAAATCAGCCAGGAATTAGGCATGTCCCCAAGGAAAAAGCTGTGGAGGCAGGCATGTTGTGGTACTTTTGCGCTCTTCTTGGCTAGTCCTTCGCAGCTGCTGTGTTCTTGGAACTCAGGGCTTTCTGGTTAATAGAACCCTTACCCTAGGCGTAACTCAAACCTTAACCCTAGGAAGGAAAATCAAGCTATGGTTCGGGATGGTCTCATGGAAATATCAGTGGTGGCAGCCAAGTTGCGTCACTTTTGCGCTCCCCTTGGGATGCCTTTCGCAGCTGCAGTGTGCCTGGAGCCCAGGGCTTCCTGGTTTTAAAAGTCCTAGGCCTAAGCCTAACAGTAACCCTAGGAAGGTAAATCAGCCGGGTATTAGGGTTCTTCCTAAGGGAAAAGCCGTGAAAGCAGCCATGTTGTGGCACTTCTGCACTCCCTTTGGGATGCCTTTGGCAGATGAAGTAAGCCTGGAACTCAGGGCTTCCTGGTTAAAGAAATCCAAGCCCTAGGCTGAACCCTAACCCTAACCCTAGGCAGATAAATCAGCCTAGGTATAGGGATGGTGCCAAGGAAAAAGCTGTGAAAGCTGCCATGTTGTTGCACTTTTGTACTCCCCTTGGGATGCCTTGAACAGCTGCAGTGTGCCTGGAGCCCAGGGCTTCCTAGTTTTAAAAATCCTAGCCCTAGGCCTAAGCCTAACAGTAACCCTGGGAAGGTAAATCAGCCTGCTGTTAGGCTTCTTGCCAAGGAAAAAGCCGTGAAAGCAGCCATGTTGTGGCACTTTTGCACTCCCTTTTGGATGCCTTTCACAGCTCCAGTGTGCCTGGAACTCAGGGCTTCCTGATTTTAAAAATCCTAGCCCTAGGCCGAACCCCAACCCTAAGACGAGAAAGGCAAATCAGCCAGGAATTAGGCATGTCCCCAAGGAAAAAGCTGTGGAGGCAGGCATGTTGTGGTACTTTTGCGCTCTTCTTGGCTAGTCCTTCGCAGCTGCTGTGTTCTTGGAACTCAGGGCTTTCTGGTTAATAGAGCCCTTACCCTAGGCGTCACTCAAACCTTAAGCCTAGGAAGGAAAATCAGCCTATGGTTCGGGATGGTCTCATGGAAATATCAGTGGTGGCAGCCAAGTTGCGTCACTTTTGCGCTCCCCTTGGGATGCCTTTCGCAGCTGCAGTGTGCCTGGAGCCCAGGGCTTCCTGGTTTTAAAAGTCCTAGGCCTAAGCCTAACAGTAACCCTAGGAAGGTAAATCAGCCGGGTATTAGGGTTCTTCCTAAGGGAAAAGCCGTGAAAGCAGCCATGTTGTGGCACTTCTGCACTCCCTTTGGGATGCCTTTGGCAGATGAAGTAAGCCTGGAACTCAGGGCTTCCTGGTTAAAGAAATCCAAGCCCTAGGCTGAACCCTAACCCTAACCCTAGGCAGATAAATCAGCCTAGGTATAGGGATGGTGCCAAGGAAAAAGCTGTGAAAGCTGCCATGTTGTTGCACTTTTGTACTCCCCTTGGGATGCCTTGAACAGCTGCAGTGTGCCTGGAGCTAAGGGCTTCCTAGTTTCAAAAATCCTAGCCCTAGGCCTAAGCCTAACAGTAACCCTGGGAAGGTAAATCAGCCTGGTGTTAGGCTTCTTGCCAAGGAAAAAGCCGTGAAAGCAGCCATGTTGTGGCACTTTTGCACTCCCTTTTGGATGCCTTTCACAGCTCCAGTGTGCCTGGAACTCAGGGCTTCCTGATTTTAAAAATCCTAGCCCTAGGCCGAACCCCAACCCTAAGACGAGAAAGGCATATCAGCCAGGAATTAGGCATGTCCCCAAGGAAAAAGCTGTGGAGGCAGGCATGTTGTGGTACTTTTGCGCTCTTCTTGGCTAGTCCTTCGCAGCTGCTGTGTTCTTGGAACTCAGGGCTTTCTGGTTAATAGAACCCTTACCCTAGGCGTAACTCAAACCTTAAGCCTAGGAAGGAAAATCAACCTATGGTTCGGGATGGTCTCATGGAAATATCAGTGGTGGCAGCCAAGTTGCGTCACTTTTGCGCTCCCCTTGGGATGCCTTTCGCAGCTGCAGTGTGCCTGGAGCCCAGGGCTTCCTGGTTTTAAAAGTCCTAGGCCTAAGCCTAACAGTAACCCTAGGAAGGTTAATCAGTAGGGTATTAGGGTTCTTCCTAAGGGAAAAGCCGTGAAAGCAGCCATGTTGTGGCACTTCTGCACTCCCTTTGGGATGCCTTTGGCAGATGAAGTAAGCCTGGAACTCAGGGCTTCCTGGTTAAAGAAATCCAAGCCCTAGGCTGAACCCTAACCCTAACCCTAGGCAGATAAATCAGCCTAGGTATAGGGATGGTGCCAAGGAAAAAGCTGTGAAAGCTGCCATGTTGTTGCACTTTTGTACTCCCCTTGGGATGCCTTGAACAGCTGCAGTGTGCCTGGAGCTAAGGGCTTCCTAGTTTCAAAAATCCTAGCCCTAGGCCTAAGCCTAACAGTAACCCTGGGAAGGTAAATCAGCCTGCTGTTAGGCTTCTTGCCAAGGAAAAAGCCGTGAAAGCAGCCATGTTGTGGCACTTTTGCACTCCCTTTTGGATGCCTTTCACAGCTCCAGTGTGCCTGGAACTCAGGGCTTCCTGATTTTAAAAATCCTAGCCCTAGGCCGAACCCCAACCCTAAGACGAGAAAGGCAAATCAGCCAGGAATTAGGCATGTCCCCAAGGAAAAAGCTGTGGAGGCAGGCATGTTGTGCTACTTTTGCGCTCTTCTTGGCTAGTCCTTCGCAGCTGCTGTGTTCTTGGAACTCAGGGCTTTCTGGTTAATAGAGCCCTTACCCTAGGCGTAACTCAAACCTTAACCCTAGGAAGGAAAATCAAGCTATGGTTCGGGATGGTCTCATGGAAATATCAGTGGTGGCAGCCAAGTTGCGTCACTTTTGCGCTCCCCTTGGGATGCCTTTCGCAGCTGCAGTGTGCCTGGAGCCCAGGGCTTCCTGGTTTTAAAAGTCCTAGGCCTAAGCCTAACAGTAACCCCAGGAAGGTAAATCAGCCGGGTATTAGGGTTCTTCCTAAGGGAAAAGCCGTGAAAGCAGCCATGTTGTGGCACTTCTGCACTCCCTTTGGGATGCCTTTGGCAGATGAAGTAAGCCTGGAACTCAGGGCTTCCTGGTTAAAGAAATCCAAGCCCTAGGCTGAACCCTAACCCTAATCCTAGGCAGATAAATCAGCCTAGGTATAGGGATGGTGCCAAGGAAAAAGCTGTGAAAGCTGCCATGTTGTTGCACTTTTGTACTCCCCTTGGGATGCCTTGAACAGCTGCAGTGTGCCTGGAGCCCAGGGCTTCCTAGTTTTAAAAATCCTAGCCCTAGGCCTAAGCCTAACAGTAACCCTGGGAAGGTAAATCAGCCTGGTGTTAGGCTTCTTGCCAAGGAAAAAGCCGTGAAAGCAGCCATGTTGTGGCACTTTTGCACTCCCTTTTGGATGCCTTTCACAGCTCCAGTGTGCCTGGAACTCAGGGCTTCCTGCTTTTAAAAATCCTAGCCCTAGGCCGAACCCCAACCCTAAGACGAGAAAGGCAAATCAGCCAGGAATTAGGCATGTCCCCAAGGAAAAAGCTGTGGAGGCAGGCATGTTGTGGTACTTTTGCGCTCTTCTTGGCTAGTCCTTCGCAGCTGCTGTGTTCTTGGAACTCAGGGCTTTCTGGTTAATAGAGCCCTTACCCTAGGCGTCACTCAAACCTTAAGCCTAGGAAGGAAAAGCAGCCTATGGTTCGGGATGCTCTCATGGAAATATCAGTGGTGGCAGCCAAGTTGCGTCACTTTTGCGCTCCCCTTGGGATGCCTTTCGCAGCTGCAGTGTGCCTGGAGCCCAGGGCTTCCTGGTTTTAAAAGTCCTAGGCCTAAGCCTAACAGTAACCCTAGGAAGGTAAATCAGTAGGGTATTAGGGTTCTTCCTAAGGGAAAAGCCGTGAAAGCAGCCATGTTGTGGCACTTCTGCACTCCCTTTGGGATGCCTTTGGCAGATGAAGTAAGCCTGGAACTCAGGGCTTCCTGGTTAAAGAAATCCAAGCCCTAGGCTGAACCCTAACCCTAACCCTAGGCAGATAAATCAGCCTAGGTATAGGGATGGTGCCAAGGAAAAAGCTGTGAAAGCTGCCATGTTGTTGCACTTTTGTACTCCCCTTGGGATGCCTTGAACAGCTGCAGTGTGCCTGGAGCTAAGGGCTTCCTAGTTTTAAAAATCCTAGCCCTAGGCCTAAGCCTAACAGTAACCCTGGGAAGGTAAATCAGCCTGGTGTTAGGCTTCTTGCCAAGGAAAAAGCCGTGAAAGCAGCCATGTTGTGGCACTTTTGCACTCCCTTTTGGATGCCTTTCACAGCTCCAGTGTGCCTGGAACTCAGGGCTTCCTGATTTTAAAAATCCTAGCCCTAGGCCGAACCCCAACCCTAAGACGAGAAAGGCAAATCAGCCAGGAATTAGGCATGTCCCCAAGGAAAAAGCTGTGGAGGCAGGCATGTTGTGGTACTTTTGCGCTCTTCTTGGCTAGTCCTTCGCAGCTGCTGTGTTCTTGGAACTCAGGGCTTTCTGGTTAATAGAGCCCTTACCCTAGGCGTCACTCAAACCTTAAGCCTAGGAAGGAAAAGCAGCCTATGGTTCGGGATGCTCTCATGGAAATATCAGTGGTGGCAGCCAAGTTGCGTCACTTTTGCGCTCCCCTTGGGATGCCTTTCGCAGCTGCAGTGTGCCTGGAGCCCAGGGCTTCCTGGTTTTAAAAGTCCTAGGCCTAAGCCTAACAGTAACCCTAGGAAGGTAAATCAGTAGGGTATTAGGGTTCTTCCTAAGGGAAAAGCCGTGAAAGCAGCCATGTTGTGGCACTTCTGCACTCCCTTTGGGATGCCTTTGGCAGATGAAGTAAGCCTGGAACTCAGGGCTTCCTGGTTAAAGAAATCCAAGCCCTAGGCTGAACCCTAACCCTAACCCTAGGCAGATAAATCAGCCTAGGTATAGGGATGGTGCCAAGGAAAAAGCTGTGAAAGCTGCCATGTTGTTGCACTTTTGTACTCCCCTTGGGATGCCTTGAACAGCTGCAGTGTGCCTGGAGCTAAGGGCTTCCTAGTTTCAAAAATCCTAGCCCTAGGCCTAAGCCTAACAGTAACCCTGGGAAGGTAAATCAGCCTGCTGTTAGGCTTCTTGCCAAGGAAAAAGCCGTGAAAGCAGCCATGTTGTGGCACTTTTGCACTCCCTTTTGGATGCCTTTCACAGCTCCAGTGTGCCTGGAACTCAGGGCTTCCTGATTTTAAAAATCCTAGCCCTAGGCCGAACCCCAACCCTAAGACGAGAAAGGCAAATCAGCCAGGAATTAGGCATGTCCCCAAGGAAAAAGCTGTGGAGGCAGGCATGTTGTGGTACTTTTGCGCTCTTCTTGGCTAGTCCTTCGCAGCTGCTGTGTTCTTGGAACTCAGGGCTTTCTGGTTAATAGAACCCTTACCCTAGGCGTCACTCAAACCTTAAGCCTAGGAAGGAAAATCAGCCTATGGTTCGGGATGGTCTCATGGAAATATCAGTGGTGGCAGCCAAGTCGCGTCACTTTTGCGCTCCCCTTGGGATGCCTTTCGCAGCTGCAGTGTGCCTGGAGCCCAGGGCTTCCTGGTTTTAAAAGTCCTAGGCCTAAGCCTAACAGTAACCCTAGGAAGGTAAATCAGCCGGGTATTAGGGTTCTTCCTAAGGGAAAAGCCGTGAAAGCAGCCATGTTGTGGCACTTCTGCACTCCCTTTGGGATGCCTTTGGCAGATGAAGTAAGCCTGGAACTCAGGGCTTCCTGGTTAAAGAAATCCAAGCCCTAGGCTGAAGCCTAACCCTAACCCTAGGCAGATAAATCAGCCTAGGTATAGGGATGGTGCCAAGGAAAAAGCTGTGAAAGCTGCCATGTTGTTGCACTTTTGTACTCCCCTTGGGATGCCTTGAACAGCTGCAGTGTGCCTGGAGCTAAGGGCTTCCTAGTTTCAAAAATCCTAGCCCTAGGCCTAAGCCTAACAGTAACCCTGGGAAGGTAAATCAGCCTGCTGTTAGGCTTCTTGCCAAGGAAAAAGCCGTGAAAGCAGCCATGTTGTGGCACTTTTGCACTCCCTTTTGGATGCCTTTCACAGCTCCAGTGTGCCTGGAACTCAGGGCTTCCTGATTTTAAAAATCCTAGCCCTAGGCCGAACCCCAACCCTAAGACGAGAAAGGCAAATCAGCCAGGAATTAGGCATGTCCCCAAGGAAAAAGCTGTGGAGGCAGGCATGTTGTGGTACTTTTGCGCTCTTCTTGGCTAGTCCTTCGCAGCTGCTGTGTTCTTGGAACTCAGGGCTTTCTGGTTAATAGAGCCCTTACCCTAGGCGTAACTCAAACCTTAAGCCTAGGAAGGAAAATCAGCCTATGGTTCGGGATGGTCTCATGGAAATATCAGTGGTGGCAGCCAAGTCGCGTCACTTTTGCGCTCCCCTTGGGATGCCTTTCGCAGCTGCAGTGTGCCTGGAGCCCAGGGCTTCCTGGTTTTAAAAGTCCTAGGCCTAAGCCTAACAGTAACCCTAGGAAGGTAAATCAGCCGGGTATTAGGGTTCTTCCTAAGGGAAAAGCCGTGAAAGCAGCCATGTTGTGGCACTTCTGCACTCCCTTTGGGATGCCTTTGGCAGATGAAGTAAGCCTGGAACTCAGGGCTTCCTGGTTAAAGAAATCCAAGCCCTAGGCTGAACCCTAACCCTAACCCTAGGCAGATAAATCAGCCTAGGTATAGGGATGGTGCCAAGGAAAAAGCTGTGAAAGCTGCCATGTTGTTGCACTTTTGTACTCCCCTTGGGATGCCTTGAACAGCTGCAGTGTGCCTGGAGCTAAGGGCTTCCTAGTTTCAAAAATCCTAGCCCTAGGCCTAAGCCTAACAGTAACCCTGGGAAGGTAAATCAGCCTGCTGTTAGGCTTCTTGCCAAGGAAAAAGCCGTGAAAGCAGCCATGTTGTGGCACTTTTGCACTCCCTTTTGGATGCCTTTCACAGCTCCAGTGTGCCTGGAACTCAGGGCTTCCTGATTTTAAAAATCCTAGCCCTAGGCCGAACCCCAACCCTAAGACGAGAAAGGCAAATCAGCCAGGAATTAGGCATGTCCCCAAGGAAAAAGCTGTGGAGGCAGGCATGTTGTGCTACTTTTGCGCTCTTCTTGGGTAGTCCTTCGCAGCTGCTGTGCTCTTGGAACTCAGGGCTTTCTGATTAATAGAGCCCTTACCCTAGGCGTAACCCAAACCTTAAGCCTAGGAAGGAAAATCAGCCTATGGTTCGGGATGGTCTCATGGAAATATCAGTGGTGGCAGCCAAGTCGCGTCACTTTTGCGCTCCCCTTGGGATGCCTTTCGCAGCTGCAGTGTGCCTGGAGCCCAGGGCTTCCTGGTTTTAAAAGTCCTAGGCCTAAGCCTAACAGTAACCCTAGGAAGGTAAATCAGCCGGGTATTAGGGTTCTTCCTAAGGGAAAAGCCGTGAAAGCAGCCATGTTGTGGCACTTCTGCACTCCCTTTGGGATGCCTTTGGCAGATGAAGTAAGCCTGGAACTCAGGGCTTCCTGGTTAAAGAAATCCAAGCCCTAGGCTGAACCCTAACCCTAACCCTAGGCAGATAAATCAGCCTAGGTATAGGGATGGTGCCAAGGAAAAAGCTGTGAAAGCTGCCATGTTGTTGCACTTTTGTACTCCCCTTGGGATGCCTTGAACAGCTGCAGTGTGCCTGGAGCCCAGGGCTTCCTAGTTTTAAAAATCCTAGCCCTAGGCCTAAGCCTAACAGTAACCCTGGGAAGGTAAATCAGCCTGGTGTTAGGCTTCTTGCCAAGGAAAAAGCCGTGAAAGCAGCCATGTTGTGGCACTTTTGCACTCCCTTTTGGATGCCTTTCACAGCTCCAGTGTGCCTGGAACTCAGGGCTTCCTGATTTTAAAAATCCTAGCCCTAGGCCGAACCCCAACCCTAAGACGAGAAAGGCAAATCAGCCAGGAATTAGGCATGTCCCCAAGGAAAAAGCTGTGGAGGCAGGCATGTTGTGCTACTTTTGCGCTCTTCTTGGGTAGTCCTTCGCAGCTGCTGTGTTCTTGGAACTCAGGGCTTTCTGGTTAATAGACCCTTACCCTAGGCGTAACTCAAACCTTAACCCTAGGAAGGAAAATCAACCTATGGTTCGGGATGGTCTCATGGAAATATCAGTGGTGGCAGCCAAGTTGCGTCACTTTTGCGCTCCCCTTGGGATGCCTTTCGCAGCTGCAGTGTGCCTGGAGCCCAGGGCTTCCTGGTTTTAAAAGTCCTAGGCCTAAGCCTAACAGTAACCCTAGGAAGGTAAATCAGCCGGGTATTAGGGTTCTTCCTAAGGAAAAAGCCGTGAAAGCAGCCATGTTGTGGCACTTCTGCACTCCCTTTGGGATGCCTTTGGCAGATGAAGTAAGCCTGGAACTCAGGGCTTCCTGGTTAAAGAAATCCAAGCCCTAGGCTGAACCCTAACCCTAACCCTAGGCAGATAAATCAGCCTAGGTATAGGGATGGTGCCAAGGAAAAAGCTGTGAAAGCTGCCATGTTGTTGCACTTTTGTACTCCCCTTGGGATGCCTTGAACAGCTGCAGTGTGCCTGGAGCCCAGGGCTTCCTAGTTTCAAAAATCCTAGCCCTAGGCCTAAGCCTAACAGTAACCCTGGGAAGGTAAATCAGCCTGCTGTTAGGCTTCTTGCCAAGGAAAAAGCCGTGAAAGCAGCCATGTTGTGGCACTTTTGCACTCCCTTTTGGATGCCTTTCACAGCTCCAGTGTGCCTGGAACTCAGGGCTTCCTGATTTTAAAAATCCTAGCCCTAGGCCGAACCCCAACCCTAAGACGAGAAAGGCAAATCAGCCAGGAATTAGGCATGTCCCCAAGGAAAAAGCTGTGGAGGCAGGCATGTTGTGGTACTTTTGCGCTCTTCTTGGGTAGTCCTTCGCAGCTGCTGTGTTCTTGGAACTCAGGGCTTTCTGGTTAATAGAACCCTTACCCTAGGCGTAACTCAAACCTTAAGCCTAGGAAGGAAAATCAGCCTATGGTTCGGGATGGTCTCATGGAAATATCAGTGGTGGCAGCCAAGTTGCGTCACTTTTGCGCTCCCCTTGGGATGCCTTTCGCAGCTGCAGTGTGCCTGGAGCCCAGGGCTTCCTGGTTTTAAAAGTCCTAGGCCTAAGCCTAACAGTAACCCTAGGAAGGTAAATCAGCCGGGTATTAGGGTTCTTCCTAAGGGAAAAGCCGTGAAAGCAGCCATGTTGTGGCACTTCTGCACTCCCTTTGGGATGCCTTTGGCAGATGAAGTAAGCCTGGAACTCAGGGCTTCCTGGTTAAAGAAATCCAAGCCCTAGGCTGAAGCCTAACCCTAACCCTAGGCAGATAAATCAGCCTAGGTATAGGGATGGTGCCAAGGAAAAAGCTGTGAAAGCTGCCATGTTGTTGCACTTTTGTACTCCCCTTGGGATGCCTTGAACAGCTGCAGTGTGCCTGGAGCCCAGGGCTTCCTAGTTTTAAAAATCCTAGCCCTAGGCCTAAGCCTAACAGTAACCCTGGGAAGGTAAATCAGCCTGGTGTTAGGCTTCTTGCCAAGGAAAAAGCCGTGAAAGCAGCCATGTTGTGGCACTTTTGCACTCCCTTTTGGATGCCTTTCACAGCTCCAGTGTGCCTGGAACTCAGGGCTTCCTGATTTTAAAAATCCTAGCCCTAGGCCGAACCCCAACCCTAAGACGAGAAAGGCAAATCAGCCAGGAATTAGGCATGTCCCCAAGGAAAAAGCTGTGGAGGCAGGCATGTTGTGGTACTTTTGCGCTCTTCTTGGCTAGTCCTTCGCAGCTGCTGTGTTCTTGGAACTCAGGGCTTTCTGGTTAATAGACCCTTACCCTAGGCGTAACTCAAACCTTAAGCCTAGGAAGGAAAATCAACCTATGGTTCGGGATGGTCTCATGGAAATATCAGTGGTGGCAGCCAAGTTGCGTCACTTTTGCGCTCCCCTTGGGATGCCTTTCGCAGCTGCAGTGTGCCTGGAGCCCAGGGCTTCCTGGTTTTAAAAGTCCTAGGCCTAAGCCTAACAGTAACCCTAGGAAGGTAAATCAGCCGGGTATTAGGCTTCTTCCTAAGGAAAAAGCCGTGAAAGCAGCCATGTTGTGGCACTTCTGCACTCCCTTTGGGATGCCTTTGGCAGATGAAGTAAGCCTGGAACTCAGGGATTCCTGGTTAAAGAAATCCAAGCCCTAGGCTGAAGCCTAACCCTAACCCTAGGCAGATAAATCAGCCTAGGTATAGGGATGGTGCCAAGGAAAAAGCTGTGAAAGCTGCCATGTTGTTGCACTTTTGTACTCCCCTTGGGATGCCTTGAACAGCTGCAGTGTGCCTGGAGCCCAGGGCTTCCTAGTTTTAAAAATCCTAGCCCTAGGCCTAAGCCTAACAGTAACCCTGGGAAGGTAAATCAGCCTGCTGTTAGGCTTCTTGCCAAGGAAAAAGCCGTGAAAGCAGCCATGTTGTGGCACTTTTGCACTCCCTTTTGGATGCCTTTCACAGCTCCAGTGTGCCTGGAACTCAGGGCTTCCTGATTTTAAAAATCCTAGCCCTAGGCCGAACCCCAACCCTAAGACGAGAAAGGCAAATCAGCCAGGAATTAGGCATGTCCCCAAGGAAAAAGCTGTGGAGGCAGGCATGTTGTGGTACTTTTGCGCTCTTCTTGGCTAGTCCTTCGCAGCTGCTGTGTTCTTGGAACTCAGGGCTTTCTGGTTAATAGAACCCTTACCCTAGGCGTAACTCAAACCTTAACCCTAGGAAGGAAAATCAGCCTATGGTTCGGGATGGTCTCATGGAAATATCAGTGGTGGCAGCCAAGTTGCGTCACTTTTGCGCTCCCCTTGGGATGCCTTTCGCAGCTGCAGTGTGCCTGGAGCCCAGGGCTTCCTGGTTTTAAAAGTCCTAGGCCTAAGCCTAACAGTAACCCTAGGAAGGTAAATCAGCCGGGTATTAGGGTTCTTCCTAAGGGAAAAGCCGTGAAAGCAGCCATGTTGTGGCACTTCTGCACTCCCTTTGGGATGCCTTTGGCAGATGAAGTAAGCCTGGAACTCAGGGCTTCCTGGTTAAAGAAATCCAAGCCCTAGGCTGAACCCTAACCCTAACCCTAGGCAGATAAATCAGCCTAGGTATAGGGATGGTGCCAAGGAAAAAGCTGTGAAAGCTGCCATGTTGTTGCACTTTTGTACTCCCCTTGGGATGCCTTGAACAGCTGCAGTGTGCCTGGAGCCCAGGGCTTCCTAGTTTTAAAAATCCTAGCCCTAGGCCTAAGCCTAACAGTAACCCTGGGAAGGTAAATCAGCCTGGTGTTAGGCTTCTTGCCAAGGAAAAAGCCGTGAAAGCAGCCATGTTGTGGCACTTTTGCACTCCCTTTTGGATGCCTTTCACAGCTCCAGTGTGCCTGGAACTCAGGGCTTCCTGATTTTAAAAATCCTAGCCCTAGGCCGAACCCCAACCCTAAGACGAGAAAGGCAAATCAGCCAGGAATTAGGCATGTCCCCAAGGAAAAAGCTGTGGAGGCAGGCATGTTGTGCTACTTTTGCGCTCTTCTTGGCTAGTCCTTCGCAGCTGCTGTGTTCTTGGAACTCAGGGCTTTCTGGTTAATAGAGCCCTTACCCTAGGCGTAACTCAAACCTTAAGCCTAGGAAGGAAAATCAACCTATGGTTCGGGATGGTCTCATGGAAATATCAGTGGTGGCAGCCAAGTTGCGTCACTTTTGCGCTCCCCTTGGGATGCCTTTCGCAGCTGCAGTGTGCCTGGAGCCCAGGGCTTCCTGGTTTTAAAAGTCCTAGGCCTAAGCCTAACAGTAACCCTAGGAAGGTAAATCAGTAGGGTATTAGGGTTCTTCCTAAGGGAAAAGCCGTGAAAGCAGCCATGTTGTGGCACTTCTGCACTCCCTTTGGGATGCCTTTGGCAGATGAAGTAAGCCTGGAACTCAGGGCTTCCTGGTTAAAGAAATCCAAGCCCTAGGCTGAACCCTAACCCTAACCCTAGGCAGATAAATCAGCCTAGGTATAGGGATGGTGCCAAGGAAAAAGCTGTGAAAGCTGCCATGTTGTTGCACTTTTGTACTCCCCTTGGGATGCCTTGAACAGCTGCAGTGTGCCTGGAGCTAAGGGCTTCCTAGTTTCAAAAATCCTAGCCCTAGGCCTAAGCCTAACAGTAACCCTGGGAAGGTAAATCAGCCTGCTGTTAGGCTTCTTGCCAAGGAAAAAGCCGTGAAAGCAGCCATGTTGTGGCACTTTTGCACTCCCTTTTGGATGCCTTTCACAGCTCCAGTGTGCCTGGAACTCAGGGCTTCCTGATTTTAAAAATCCTAGCCCTAGGCCGAACCCCAACCCTAAGACGAGAAAGGCAAATCAGCCAGGAATTAGGCATGTCCCCAAGGAAAAAGCTGTGGAGGCAGGCATGTTGTGGTACTTTTGCGCTCTTCTTGGCTAGTCCTTCGCAGCTGCTGTGTTCTTGGAACTCAGGGCTTTCTGGTTAATAGAACCCTTACCCTAGGCGTCACTCAAACCTTAAGCCTAGGAAGGAAAATCAGCCTATGGTTCGGGATGGTCTCATGGAAATATCAGTGGTGGCAGCCAAGTTGCGTCACTTTTGCGCTCCCCTTGGGATGCCTTTCGCAGCTGCAGTGTGCCTGGAGCCCAGGGCTTCCTGGTTTTAAAAGTCCTAGGCCTAAGCCTAACAGTAACCCTAGGAAGGTAAATCAGCCGGGTATTAGGGTTCTTCCTAAGGGAAAAGCCGTGAAAGCAGCCATGTTGTGGCACTTCTGCACTCCCTTTGGGATGCCTTTGGCAGATGAAGTAAGCCTGGAACTCAGGGCTTCCTGGTTAAAGAAATCCAAGCCCTAGGCTGAACCCTAACCCTAACCCTAGGCAGATAAATCAGCCTAGGTATAGGGATGGTGCCAAGGAAAAAGCTGTGAAAGCTGCCATGTTGTTGCACTTTTGTACTCCCCTTGGGATGCCTTGAACAGCTGCAGTGTGCCTGGAGCTAAGGGCTTCCTAGTTTCAAAAATCCTAGCCCTAGGCCTAAGCCTAACAGTAACCCTGGGAAGGTAAATCAGCCTGCTGTTAGGCTTCTTGCCAAGGAAAAAGCCGTGAAAGCAGCCATGTTGTGGCACTTTTGCACTCCCTTTTGGATGCCTTTCACAGCTCCAGTGTGCCTGGAACTCAGGGCTTCCTGATTTTAAAAATCCTAGCCCTAGGCCGAACCCCAACCCTAAGACGAGAAAGGCAAATCAGCCAGGAATTAGGCATGTCCCCAAGGAAAAAGCTGTGGAGGCAGGCATGTTGTGCTACTTTTGCGCTCTTCTTGGCTAGTCCTTCGCAGCTGCTGTGTTCTTGGAACTCAGGGCTTTCTGATTAATAGAGCCCTTACCCTAGGCGTAACCCAAACCTTAAGCCTAGGAAGGAAAATCAGCCTATGGTTCGGGATGGTCTCATGGAAATATCAGTGGTGGCAGCCAAGTCGCGTCACTTTTGCGCTCCCCTTGGGATGCCTTTCGCAGCTGCAGTGTGCCTGGAGCCCAGGGCTTCCTGGTTTTAAAAGTCCTAGGCCTAAGCCTAACAGTAACCCTAGGAAGGTAAATCAGCCGGGTATTAGGGTTCTTCCTAAGGGAAAAGCCGTGAAAGCAGCCATGTTGTGGCACTTCTGCACTCCCTTTGGGATGCCTTTGGCAGATGAAGTAAGCCTGGAACTCAGGGCTTCCTGGTTAAAGAAATCCAAGCCCTAGGCTGAACCCTAACCCTAACCCTAGGCAGATAAATCAGCCTAGGTATAGGGATGGTGCCAAGGAAAAAGCTGTGAAAGCTGCCATGTTGTTGCACTTTTGTACTCCCCTTGGGATGCCTTGAACAGCTGCAGTGTGCCTGGAGCCCAGGGCTTCCTAGTTTTAAAAATCCTAGCCCTAGGCCTAAGCCTAACAGTAACCCTGGGAAGGTAAATCAGCCTGGTGTTAGGCTTCTTGCCAAGGAAAAAGCCGTGAAAGCAGCCATGTTGTGGCACTTTTGCACTCCCTTTTGGATGCCTTTCACAGCTCCAGTGTGCCTGGAACTCAGGGCTTCCTGATTTTAAAAATCCTAGCCCTAGGCCGAACCCCAACCCTAAGACGAGAAAGGCAAATCAGCCAGGAATTAGGCATGTCCCCAAGGAAAAAGCTGTGGAGGCAGGCATGTTGTGCTACTTTTGCGCTCTTCTTGGGTAGTCCTTCGCAGCTGCTGTGTTCTTGGAACTCAGGGCTTTCTGGTTAATAGACCCTTACCCTAGGCGTAACTCAAACCTTAACCCTAGGAAGGAAAATCAACCTATGGTTCGGGATGGTCTCATGGAAATATCAGTGGTGGCAGCCAAGTTGCGTCACTTTTGCGCTCCCCTTGGGATGCCTTTCGCAGCTGCAGTGTGCCTGGAGCCCAGGGCTTCCTGGTTTTAAAAGTCCTAGGCCTAAGCCTAACAGTAACCCTAGGAAGGTAAATCAGCCGGGTATTAGGGTTCTTCCTAAGGAAAAAGCCGTGAAAGCAGCCATGTTGTGGCACTTCTGCACTCCCTTTGGGATGCCTTTGGCAGATGAAGTAAGCCTGGAACTCAGGGCTTCCTGGTTAAAGAAATCCAAGCCCTAGGCTGAACCCTAACCCTAACCCTAGGCAGATAAATCAGCCTAGGTATAGGGATGGTGCCAAGGAAAAAGCTGTGAAAGCTGCCATGTTGTTGCACTTTTGTACTCCCCTTGGGATGCCTTGAACAGCTGCAGTGTGCCTGGAGCCCAGGGCTTCCTAGTTTCAAAAATCCTAGCCCTAGGCCTAAGCCTAACAGTAACCCTGGGAAGGTAAATCAGCCTGCTGTTAGGCTTCTTGCCAAGGAAAAAGCCGTGAAAGCAGCCATGTTGTGGCACTTTTGCACTCCCTTTTGGATGCCTTTCACAGCTCCAGTGTGCCTGGAACTCAGGGCTTCCTGATTTTAAAAATCCTAGCCCTAGGCCGAACCCCAACCCTAAGACGAGAAAGGCAAATCAGCCAGGAATTAGGCATGTCCCCAAGGAAAAAGCTGTGGAGGCAGGCATGTTGTGGTACTTTTGCGCTCTTCTTGGGTAGTCCTTCGCAGCTGCTGTGTTCTTGGAACTCAGGGCTTTCTGGTTAATAGAACCCTTACCCTAGGCGTAACTCAAACCTTAAGCCTAGGAAGGAAAATCAGCCTATGGTTCGGGATGGTCTCATGGAAATATCAGTGGTGGCAGCCAAGTTGCGTCACTTTTGCGCTCCCCTTGGGATGCCTTTCGCAGCTGCAGTGTGCCTGGAGCCCAGGGCTTCCTGGTTTTAAAAGTCCTAGGCCTAAGCCTAACAGTAACCCTAGGAAGGTAAATCAGCCGGGTATTAGGGTTCTTCCTAAGGGAAAAGCCGTGAAAGCAGCCATGTTGTGGCACTTCTGCACTCCCTTTGGGATGCCTTTGGCAGATGAAGTAAGCCTGGAACTCAGGGCTTCCTGGTTAAAGAAATCCAAGCCCTAGGCTGAAGCCTAACCCTAACCCTAGGCAGATAAATCAGCCTAGGTATAGGGATGGTGCCAAGGAAAAAGCTGTGAAAGCTGCCATGTTGTTGCACTTTTGTACTCCCCTTGGGATGCCTTGAACAGCTGCAGTGTGCCTGGAGCCCAGGGCTTCCTAGTTTTAAAAATCCTAGCCCTAGGCCTAAGCCTAACAGTAACCCTGGGAAGGTAAATCAGCCTGGTGTTAGGCTTCTTGCCAAGGAAAAAGCCGTGAAAGCAGCCATGTTGTGGCACTTTTGCACTCCCTTTTGGATGCCTTTCACAGCTCCAGTGTGCCTGGAACTCAGGGCTTCCTGATTTTAAAAATCCTAGCCCTAGGCCGAACCCCAACCCTAAGACGAGAAAGGCAAATCAGCCAGGAATTAGGCATGTCCCCAAGGAAAAAGCTGTGGAGGCAGGCATGTTGTGGTACTTTTGCGCTCTTCTTGGCTAGTCCTTCGCAGCTGCTGTGTTCTTGGAACTCAGGGCTTTCTGGTTAATAGACCCTTACCCTAGGCGTAACTCAAACCTTAACCCTAGGAAGGAAAATCAACCTATGGTTCGGGATGGTCTCATGGAAATATCAGTGGTGGCAGCCAAGTTGCGTCACTTTTGCGCTCCCCTTGGGATGCCTTTCGCAGCTGCAGTGTGCCTGGAGCCCAGGGCTTCCTGGTTTTAAAAGTCCTAGGCCTAAGCCTAACAGTAACCCTAGGAAGGTAAATCAGCCGGGTATTAGGCTTCTTCCTAAGGAAAAAGCCGTGAAAGCAGCCATGTTGTGGCACTTCTGCACTCCCTTTGGGATGCCTTTGGCAGATGAAGTAAGCCTGGAACTCAGGGATTCCTGGTTAAAGAAATCCAAGCCCTAGGCTGAACCCTAACCCTAACCCTAGGCAGATAAATCAGCCTAGGTATAGGGATGGTGCCAAGGAAAAAGCTGTGAAAGCTGCCATGTTGTTGCACTTTTGTACTCCCCTTGGGATGCCTTGAACAGCTGCAGTGTGCCTGGAGCCCAGGGCTTCCTAGTTTTAAAAATCCTAGCCCTAGGCCTAAGCCTAACAGTAACCCTGGGAAGGTAAATCAGCCTGCTGTTAGGCTTCTTGCCAAGGAAAAAGCCGTGAAAGCAGCCATGTTGTGGCACTTTTGCACTCCCTTTTGGATGCCTTTCACAGCTCCAGTGTGCCTGGAACTCAGGGCTTCCTGATTTTAAAAATCCTAGCCCTAGGCCGAACCCCAACCCTAAGACGAGAAAGGCAAATCAGCCAGGAATTAGGCATGTCCCCAAGGAAAAAGCTGTGGAGGCAGGCATGTTGTGGTACTTTTGCGCTCTTCTTGGCTAGTCCTTCGCAGCTGCTGTGTTCTTGGAACTCAGGGCTTTCTGGTTAATAGAACCCTTACCCTAGGCGTAACTCAAACCTTAAGCCTAGGAAGGAAAATCAGCCTATGGTTCGGGATGGTCTCATGGAAATATCAGTGGTGGCAGCCAAGTTGCGTCACTTTTGCGCTCCCCTTGGGATGCCTTTCGCAGCTGCAGTGTGCCTGGAGCCCAGGGCTTCCTGGTTTTAAAAGTCCTAGGCCTAAGCCTAACAGTAACCCTAGGAAGGTAAATCAGCCGGGTATTAGGGTTCTTCCTAAGGGAAAAGCCGTGAAAGCAGCCATGTTGTGGCACTTCTGCACTCCCTTTGGGATGCCTTTGGCAGATGAAGTAAGCCTGGAACTCAGGGCTTCCTGGTTAAAGAAATCCAAGCCCTAGGCTGAACCCTAACCCTAACCCTAGGCAGATAAATCAGCCTAGGTATAGGGATGGTGCCAAGGAAAAAGCTGTGAAAGCTGCCATGTTGTTGCACTTTTGTACTCCCCTTGGGATGCCTTGAACAGCTGCAGTGTGCCTGGAGCCCAGGGCTTCCTAGTTTTAAAAATCCTAGCCCTAGGCCTAAGCCTAACAGTAACCCTGGGAAGGTAAATCAGCCTGGTGTTAGGCTTCTTGCCAAGGAAAAAGCCGTGAAAGCAGCCATGTTGTGGCACTTTTGCACTCCCTTTTGGATGCCTTTCACAGCTCCAGTGTGCCTGGAACTCAGGGCTTCCTGATTTTAAAAATCCTAGCCCTAGGCCGAACCCCAACCCTAAGACGAGAAAGGCAAATCAGCCAGGAATTAGGCATGTCCCCAAGGAAAAAGCTGTGGAGGCAGGCATGTTGTGCTACTTTTGCGCTCTTCTTGGCTAGTCCTTCGCAGCTGCTGTGTTCTTGGAACTCAGGGCTTTCTGGTTAATAGAGCCCTTACCCTAGGCGTAACTCAAACCTTAAGCCTAGGAAGGAAAATCAACCTATGGTTCGGGATGGTCTCATGGAAATATCAGTGGTGGCAGCCAAGTTGCGTCACTTTTGCGCTCCCCTTGGGATGCCTTTCGCAGCTGCAGTGTGCCTGGAGCCCAGGGCTTCCTGGTTTTAAAAGTCCTAGGCCTAAGCCTAACAGTAACCCTAGGAAGGTAAATCAGTAGGGTATTAGGGTTCTTCCTAAGGGAAAAGCCGTGAAAGCAGCCATGTTGTGGCACTTCTGCACTCCCTTTGGGATGCCTTTGGCAGATGAAGTAAGCCTGGAACTCAGGGCTTCCTGGTTAAAGAAATCCAAGCCCTAGGCTGAACCCTAACCCTAACCCTAGGCAGATAAATCAGCCTAGGTATAGGGATGGTGCCAAGGAAAAAGCTGTGAAAGCTGCCATGTTGTTGCACTTTTGTACTCCCCTTGGGATGCCTTGAACAGCTGCAGTGTGCCTGGAGCTAAGGGCTTCCTAGTTTCAAAAATCCTAGCCCTAGGCCTAAGCCTAACAGTAACCCTGGGAAGGTAAATCAGCCTGCTGTTAGGCTTCTTGCCAAGGAAAAAGCCGTGAAAGCAGCCATGTTGTGGCACTTTTGCACTCCCTTTTGGATGCCTTTCACAGCTCCAGTGTGCCTGGAACTCAGGGCTTCCTGATTTTAAAAATCCTAGCCCTAGGCCGAACCCCAACCCTAAGACGAGAAAGGCAAATCAGCCAGGAATTAGGCATGTCCCCAAGGAAAAAGCTGTGGAGGCAGGCATGTTGTGGTACTTTTGCGCTCTTCTTGGCTAGTCCTTCGCAGCTGCTGTGTTCTTGGAACTCAGGGCTTTCTGGTTAATAGAACCCTTACCCTAGGCGTCACTCAAACCTTAAGCCTAGGAAGGAAAATCAGCCTATGGTTCGGGATGGTCTCATGGAAATATCAGTGGTGGCAGCCAAGTTGCGTCACTTTTGCGCTCCCCTTGGGATGCCTTTCGCAGCTGCAGTGTGCCTGGAGCCCAGGGCTTCCTGGTTTTAAAAGTCCTAGGCCTAAGCCTAACAGTAACCCTAGGAAGGTAAATCAGCCGGGTATTAGGGTTCTTCCTAAGGGAAAAGCCGTGAAAGCAGCCATGTTGTGGCACTTCTGCACTCCCTTTGGGATGCCTTTGGCAGATGAAGTAAGCCTGGAACTCAGGGCTTCCTGGTTAAAGAAATCCAAGCCCTAGGCTGAACCCTAACCCTAACCCTAGGCAGATAAATCAGCCTAGGTATAGGGATGGTGCCAAGGAAAAAGCTGTGAAAGCTGCCATGTTGTTGCACTTTTGTACTCCCCTTGGGATGCCTTGAACAGCTGCAGTGTGCCTGGAGCTAAGGGCTTCCTAGTTTCAAAAATCCTAGCCCTAGGCCTAAGCCTAACAGTAACCCTGGGAAGGTAAATCAGCCTGCTGTTAGGCTTCTTGCCAAGGAAAAAGCCGTGAAAGCAGCCATGTTGTGGCACTTTTGCACTCCCTTTTGGATGCCTTTCACAGCTCCAGTGTGCCTGGAACTCAGGGCTTCCTGATTTTAAAAATCCTAGCCCTAGGCCGAACCCCAACCCTAAGACGAGAAAGGCAAATCAGCCAGGAATTAGGCATGTCCCCAAGGAAAAAGCTGTGGAGGCAGGCATGTTGTGCTACTTTTGCGCTCTTCTTGGCTAGTCCTTCGCAGCTGCTGTGTTCTTGGAACTCAGGGCTTTCTGGTTAATAGAGCCCTTACCCTAGGCGTAACTCAAACCTTAAGCCTAGGAAGGAAAATCAGCCTATGGTTCGGGATGGTCTCATGGAAATATCAGTGGTGGCAGCCAAGTCGCGTCACTTTTGCGCTCCCCTTGGGATGCCTTTCGCAGCTGCAGTGTGCCTGGAGCCCAGGGCTTCCTGGTTTTAAAAGTCCTAGGCCTAAGCCTAACAGTAACCCTAGGAAGGTAAATCAGCCGGGTATTAGGGTTCTTCCTAAGGAAAAAGCCGTGAAAGCAGCCATGTTGTGGCACTTCTGCACTCCCTTTGGGATGCCTTTGGCAGATGAAGTAAGCCTGGAACTCAGGGCTTCCTGGTTAAAGAAATCCAAGCCCTAGGCTGAACCCTAACCCTAACCCTAGGCAGATAAATCAGCCTAGGTATAGGGATGGTGCCAAGGAAAAAGCTGTGAAAGCTGCCATGTTGTTGCACTTTTGTACTCCCCTTGGGATGCCTTGAACAGCTGCAGTGTGCCTGGAGCTAAGGGCTTCCTAGTTTCAAAAATCCTAGCCCTAGGCCTAAGCCTAACAGTAACCCTGGGAAGGTAAATCAGCCTGCTGTTAGGCTTCTTGCCAAGGAAAAAGCCGTGAAAGCAGCCATGTTGTGGCACTTTTGCACTCCCTTTTGGATGCCTTTCACAGCTCCAGTGTGCCTGGAACTCAGGGCTTCCTGATTTTAAAAATCCTAGCCCTAGGCCGAACCCCAACCCTAAGACGAGAAAGGCAAATCAGCCAGGAATTAGGCATGTCCCCAAGGAAAAAGCTGTGGAGGCAGGCATGTTGTGCTACTTTTGCGCTCTTCTTGGGTAGTCCTTCGCAGCTGCTGTGTTCTTGGAACTCAGGGCTTTCTGATTAATAGAGCCCTTACCCTAGGCGTAACCCAAACCTTAAGCCTAGGAAGGAAAATCAGCCTATGGTTCGGGATGGTCTCATGGAAATATCAGTGGTGGCAGCCAAGTCGCGTCACTTTTGCGCTCCCCTTGGGATGCCTTTCGCAGCTGCAGTGTGCCTGGAGCCCAGGGCTTCCTGGTTTTAAAAGTCCTAGGCCTAAGCCTAACAGTAACCCTAGGAAGGTAAATCAGCCGGGTATTAGGGTTCTTCCTAAGGGAAAAGCCGTGAAAGCAGCCATGTTGTGGCACTTCTGCACTCCCTTTGGGATGCCTTTGGCAGATGAAGTAAGCCTGGAACTCAGGGCTTCCTGGTTAAAGAAATCCAAGCCCTAGGCTGAACCCTAACCCTAACCCTAGGCAGATAAATCAGCCTAGGTATAGGGATGGTGCCAAGGAAAAAGCTGTGAAAGCTGCCATGTTGTTGCACTTTTGTACTCCCCTTGGGATGCCTTGAACAGCTGCAGTGTGCCTGGAGCCCAGGGCTTCCTAGTTTCAAAAATCCTAGCCCTAGGCCTAAGCCTAACAGTAACCCTGGGAAGGTAAATCAGCCTGCTGTTAGGCTTCTTGCCAAGGAAAAAGTCGTGAAAGCAGCCATGTTGTGGCACTTTTGCACTCCCTTTTGGATGCCTTTCACAGCTCCAGTGTGCCTGGAACTCAGGGCTTCCTGATTTTAAAAATCCTAGCCCTAGGCCGAACCCCAGCCCTAAGACGAGAAAGGCAAATCAGCCAGGAATTAGGCATGTCCCCAAGGAAAAAGCTGTGGAGGCAGGCATGTTGTGGTACTTTTGCGCTCTTCTTGGGTAGTCCTTCGCAGCTGCTGTGTTCTTGGAACTCAGGGCTTTCTGGTTAATAGAACCCTTACCCTAGGCGTAACTCAAACCTTAACCCTAGGAAGGAAAATCAACCTATGGTTCGGGATGGTCTCATGGAAATATCAGTGGTGGCAGCCAAGTTGCGTCACTTTTGCGCTCCCCTTGGGATGCCTTTCGCAGCTGCAGTGTGCCTGGAGCCCAGGGCTTCCTGGTTTTAAAAGTCCTAGGCCTAAGCCTAACAGTAACCCTAGGAAGGTAAATCAGCCGGGTATTAGGGTTCTTCCTAAGGGAAAAGCCGTGAAAGCAGCCATGTTGTGGCACTTCTGCACTCCCTTTGGGATGCCTTTGGCAGATGAAGTAAGCCTGGAACTCAGGGCTTCCTGGTTAAAGAAATCCAAGCCCTAGGCTGAAGCCTAACCCTAACCCTAGGCAGATAAATCAGCCTAGGTATAGGGATGGTGCCAAGGAAAAAGCTGTGAAAGCTGCCATGTTGTTGCACTTTTGTACTCCCCTTGGGATGCCTTGAACAGCTGCAGTGTGCCTGGAGCCCAGGGCTTCCTAGTTTCAAAAATCCTAGCCCTAGGCCTAAGCCTAACAGTAACCCTGGGAAGGTAAATCAGCCTGGTGTTAGGCTTCTTGCCAAGGAAAAAGCCGTGAAAGCAGCCATGTTGTGGCACTTTTGCACTCCCTTTTGGATGCCTTTCACAGCTCCAGTGTGCCTGGAACTCAGGGCTTCCTGATTTTAAAAATCCTAGCCCTAGGCCGAACCCCAACCCTAAGACGAGAAAGGCAAATCAGCCAGGAATTAGGCATGTCCCCAAGGAAAAAGCTGTGGAGGCAGGCATGTTGTGGTACTTTTGCGCTCTTCTTGGCTAGTCCTTCGCAGCTGCTGTGTTCTTGGAACTCAGGGCTTTCTGGTTAATAGAACCCTTACCCTAGGCGTAACTCAAACCTTAAGCCTAGGAAGGAAAATCAGCCTATGGTTCGGGATGCTCTCATGGAAATATCAGTGGTGGCAGCCAAGTTGCGTCACTTTTGCGCTCCCCTTGGGATGCCTTTCGCAGCTGCAGTGTGCCTGGAGCCCAGGGCTTCCTGGTTTTAAAAGTCCTAGGCCTAAGCCTAACAGTAACCCTAGGAAGGTAAATCAGCCGGGTATTAGGGTTCTTCCTAAGGGAAAAGCCGTGAAAGCAGCCATGTTGTGGCACTTCTGCACTCCCTTTGGGATGCCTTTGGCAGATGAAGTAAGCCTGGAACTCAGGGCTTCCTGGTTAAAGAAATCCAAGCCCTAGGCTGAACCCTAACCCTAACCCTAGGCAGATAAATCAGCCTAGGTATAGGGATGGTGCCAAGGAAAAAGCTGTGAAAGCTGCCATGTTGTTGCACTTTTGTACTCCCCTTGGGATGCCTTGAACAGCTGCAGTGTGCCTGGAGCCCAGGGCTTCCTAGTTTTAAAAATCCTAGCCCTAGGCCTAAGCCTAACAGTAACCCTGGGAAGGTAAATCAGCCTGCTGTTAGGCTTCTTGCCAAGGAAAAAGCCGTGAAAGCAGCCATGTTGTGGCACTTTTGCACTCCCTTTTGGATGCCTTTCACAGCTCCAGTGTGCCTGGAACTCAGGGCTTCCTGATTTTAAAAATCCTAGCCCTAGGCCGAACCCCAACCCTAAGACGAGAAAGGCAAATCAGCCAGGAATTAGGCATGTCCCCAAGGAAAAAGCTGTGGAGGCAGGCATGTTGTGGTACTTTTGCGCTCTTCTTGGCTAGTCCTTCGCAGCTGCTGTGTTCTTGGAACTCAGGGCTTTCTGGTTAATAGACCCTTACCCTAGGCGTAACTCAAACCTTAACCCTAGGAAGGAAAATCAACCTATGGTTCGGGATGGTCTCATGGAAATATCAGTGGTGGCAGCCAAGTTGCGTCACTTTTGCGCTCCCCTTGGGATGCCTTTCGCAGCTGCAGTGTGCCTGGAGCCCAGGGCTTCCTGGTTTTAAAAGTCCTAGGCCTAAGCCTAACAGTAACCCTAGGAAGGTAAATCAGCCGGGTATTAGGGTTCTTCCTAAGGGAAAAGCCGTGAAAGCAGCCATGTTGTGGCACTTCTGCACTCCCTTTGGGATGCCTTTGGCAGATGAAGTAAGCCTGGAACTCAGGGCTTCCTGGTTAAAGAAATCCAAGCCCTAGGCTGAACCCTAACCCTAACCCTAGGCAGATAAATCAGCCTAGGTATAGGGATGGTGCCAAGGAAAAAGCTGTGAAAGCTGCCATGTTGTTGCACTTTTGTACTCCCCTTGGGATGCCTTGAACAGCTGCAGTGTGCCTGGAGCTAAGGGCTTCCTAGTTTCAAAAATCCTAGCCCTAGGCCTAAGCCTAACAGTAACCCTGGGAAGGTAAATCAGCCTGCTGTTAGGCTTCTTGCCAAGGAAAAAGCCGTGAAAGCAGCCATGTTGTGGCACTTTTGCACTCCCTTTTGGATGCCTTTCACAGCTCCAGTGTGCCTGGAACTCAGGGCTTCCTGATTTTAAAAATCCTAGCCCTAGGCCGAACCCCAACCCTAAGACGAGAAAGGCAAATCAGCCAGGAATTAGGCATGTCCCCAAGGAAAAAGCTGTGGAGGCAGGCATGTTGTGCTACTTTTGCGCTCTTCTTGGCTAGTCCTTCGCAGCTGCTGTGTTCTTGGAACTCAGGGCTTTCTGGTTAATAGAGCCCTTACCCTAGGCGTAACTCAAACCTTAAGCCTAGGAAGGAAAATCAGCCTATGGTTCGGGATGGTCTCATGGAAATATCAGTGGTGGCAGCCAAGTCGCGTCACTTTTGCGCTCCCCTTGGGATGCCTTTCGCAGCTGCAGTGTGCCTGGAGCCCAGGGCTTCCTGGTTTTAAAAGTCCTAGGCCTAAGCCTAACAGTAACCCTAGGAAGGTAAATCAGCCGGGTATTAGGGTTCTTCCTAAGGGAAAAGCCGTGAAAGCAGCCATGTTGTGGCACTTCTGCACTCCCTTTGGGATGCCTTTGGCAGATGAAGTAAGCCTGGAACTCAGGGCTTCCTGGTTAAAGAAATCCAAGCCCTAGGCTGAACCCTAACCCTAACCCTAGGCAGATAAATCAGCCTAGGTATAGGGATGGTGCCAAGGAAAAAGCTGTGAAAGCTGCCATGTTGTTGCACTTTTGTACTCCCCTTGGGATGCCTTGAACAGCTGCAGTGTGCCTGGAGCCCAGGGCTTCCTAGTTTCAAAAATCCTAGCCCTAGGCCTAAGCCTAACAGTAACCCTGGGAAGGTAAATCAGCCTGCTGTTAGGCTTCTTGCCAAGGAAAAAGTCGTGAAAGCAGCCATGTTGTGGCACTTTTGCACTCCCTTTTGGATGCCTTTCACAGCTCCAGTGTGCCTGGAACTCAGGGCTTCCTGATTTTAAAAATCCTAACCCTAGGCCGAACCCCAGCCCTAAGACGAGAAAGGCAAATCAGCCAGGAATTAGGCATGTCCCCAAGGAAAAAGCTGTGGAGGCAGGCATGTTGTGGTACTTTTGCGCTCTTCTTGGGTAGTCCTTCGCAGCTGCTGTGTTCTTGGAACTCAGGGCTTTCTGGTTAATAGAACCCTTACCCTAGGCGTAACTCAAACCTTAACCCTAGGAAGGAAAATCAACCTATGGTTCGGGATGGTCTCATGGAAATATCAGTGGTGGCAGCCAAGTTGCGTCACTTTTGCGCTCCCCTTGGGATGCCTTTCGCAGCTGCAGTGTGCCTGGAGCCCAGGGCTTCCTGGTTTTAAAAGTCCTAGGCCTAAGCCTAACAGTAACCCTAGGAAGGTAAATCAGCCGGGTATTAGGGTTCTTCCTAATGGAAAAGCCGTGAAAGCAGCCATGTTGTGGCACTTCTGCACTCCCTTTGGGATGCCTTTGGCAGATGAAGTAAGCCTGGAACTCAGGGCTTCCTGGTTAAAGAAATCCAAGCCCTAGGCTGAACCCTAACCCTAACCCTAGGCAGATAAATCAGCCTAGGTATAGGGATGGTGCCACGGAAAAAGCTGTGAAAGCTGCCATGTTGTTGCACTTTTGTACTCCCCTTGGGATGCCTTGAACAGCTGCAGTGTGCCTGGAGCCCAGGGCTTCCTAGTTTTAAAAATCCTAGCCCTAGGCCTAAGCCTAACAGTAACCCTGGGAAGGTAAATCAGCCTGGTGTTAGGCTTCTTGCCAAGGAAAAAGCCGTGAAAGCAGCCATGTTGTGGCACTTTTGCACTCCCTTTTGGATGCCTTTCACAGCTCCAGTGTGCCTGGAACTCAGGGCTTCCTGATTTTAAAAATCCTAGCCCTAGGCCGAACCCCAACCCTAAGACGAGAAAGGCAAATCAGCCAGGAATTAGGCATGTCCCCAAGGAAAAAGCTGTGGAGGCAGGCATGTTGTGGTACTTTTGCGCTCTTCTTGGCTAGTCCTTCGCAGCTGCTGTGTTCTTGGAACTCAGGGCTTTCTGGTTAATAGACCCTTACCCTAGGCGTAACTCAAACCTTAACCCTAGGAAGGAAAATCAACCTATGGTTCGGGATGGTCTCATGGAAATATCAGTGGTGGCAGCCAAGTTGCGTCACTTTTGCGCTCCCCTTGGGATGCCTTTCGCAGCTGCAGTGTGCCTGGAGCCCAGGGCTTCCTGGTTTTAAAAGTCCTAGGCCTAAGCCTAACAGTAACCCTAGGAAGGTAAATCAGCCGGGTATTAGGCTTCTTCCTAAGGAAAAAGCCGTGAAAGCAGCCATGTTGTGGCACTTCTGCACTCCCTTTGGGATGCCTTTGGCAGATGAAGTAAGCCTGGAACTCAGGGATTCCTGGTTAAAGAAATCCAAGCCCTAGGCTGAACCCTAACCCTAACCCTAGGCAGATAAATCAGCCTAGGTATAGGGATGGTGCCAAGGAAAAAGCTGTGAAAGCTGCCATGTTGTTGCACTTTTGTACTCCCCTTGGGATGCCTTGAACAGCTGCAGTGTGCCTGGAGCCCAGGGCTTCCTAGTTTTAAAAATCCTAGCCCTAGGCCTAAGCCTAACAGTAACCCTGGGAAGGTAAATCAGCCTGCTGTTAGGCTTCTTGCCAAGGAAAAAGCCGTGAAAGCAGCCATGTTGTGGCACTTTTGCACTCCCTTTTGGATGCCTTTCACAGCTCCAGTGTGCCTGGAACTCAGGGCTTCCTGATTTTAAAAATCCTAGCCCTAGGCCGAACCCCAACCCTAAGACGAGAAAGGCAAATCAGCCAGGAATTAGGCATGTCCCCAAGGAAAAAGCTGTGGAGGCAGGCATGTTGTGGTACTTTTGCGCTCTTCTTGGCTAGTCCTTCGCAGCTGCTGTGTTCTTGGAACTCAGGGCTTTCTGGTTAATAGACCCTTACCCTAGGCGTAACTCAAACCTTAAGCCTAGGAAGGAAAATCAGCCTATGGTTCGGGATGGTCTCATGGAAATATCAGTGGTGGCAGCCAAGTTGCGTCACTTTTGCGCTCCCCTTGGGATGCCTTTCGCAGCTGCAGTGTGCCTGGAGCCCAGGGCTTCCTGGTTTTAAAAGTCCTAGGCCTAAGCCTAACAGTAACCCTAGGAAGGTAAATCAGCCGGGTATTAGGGTTCTTCCTAAGGGAAAAGCCGTGAAAGCAGCCATGTTGTGGCACTTCTGCACTCCCTTTGGGATGCCTTTGGCAGATGAAGTAAGCCTGGAACTCAGGGCTTCCTGGTTAAAGAAATCCAAGCCCTAGGCTGAACCCTAACCCTAACCCTAGGCAGATAAATCAGCCTAGGTATAGGGATGGTGCCAAGGAAAAAGCTGTGAAAGCTGCCATGTTGTTGCACTTTTGTACTCCCCTTGGGATGCCTTGAACAGCTGCAGTGTGCCTGGAGCCCAGGGCTTCCTAGTTTTAAAAATCCTAGCCCTAGGCCTAAGCCTAACAGTAACCCTGGGAAGGTAAATCAGCCTGCTGTTAGGCTTCTTGCCAAGGAAAAAGCCGTGAAAGCAGCCATGTTGTGGCACTTTTTCACTCCCTTTTGGATGCCTTTCACAGCTCCAGTGTGCCTGGAACTCAGGGCTTCCTGATTTTAAAAATCCTAGCCCTAGGCTGAACCCCAACCCTAAGACGAGAAAGGCAAATCAGCCAGGAATTAGGCATGTCCCCAAGGAAAAAGCTGTGGAGGCAGGCATGTTGTGGTACTTTTGCGCTCTTCTTGGCTAGTCCTTCGCAGCTGCTGTGTTCTTGGAACTCAGGGCTTTCTGGTTAATAGAACCCTTACCCTAGGCGTAACTCAAACCTTAACCCTAGGAAGGAAAATCAGCCTATGGTTCGGGATGGTCTCATGGAAATATCAGTGGTGGCAGCCAAGTTGCGTCACTTTTGCGCTCCCCTTGGGATGCCTTTCGCAGCTGCAGTGTGCCTGGAGCCCAGGGCTTCCTGGTTTTAAAAGTCCTAGGCCTAAGCCTAACAGTAACCCTAGGAAGGTAAATCAGCCGGGTATTAGGGTTCTTCCTAAGGAAAAAGCCGTGAAAGCAGCCATGTTGTGGCACTTCTGCACTCCCTTTGGGATGCCTTTGGCAGATGAAGTAAGCCTGGAACTCAGGGCTTCCTGGTTAAAGAAATCCAAGCCCTAGGCTGAACCCTAACCCTAACCCTAGGCAGATAAATCAGCCTAGGTATAGGGATGGTGCCAAGGAAAAAGCTGTGAAAGCTGCCATGTTGTTGCACTTTTGTACTCCCCTTGGGATGCCTTGAACAGCTGCAGTGTGCCTGGAGCCCAGGGCTTCCTAGTTTCAAAAATCCTAGCCCTAGGCCTAAGCCTAACAGTAACCCTGGGAAGGTAAATCAGCCTGCTGTTAGGCTTCTTGCCAAGGAAAAAGCCGTGAAAGCAGCCATGTTGTGGCACTTTTGCACTCCCTTTTGGATGCCTTTCACAGCTCCAGTGTGCCTGGAACTCAGGGCTTCCTGATTTTAAAAATCCTAGCCCTAGGCCGAACCCCAGCCCTAAGACGAGAAAGGCAAATCAGCCAGGAATTAGGCATGTCCCCAAGGAAAAAGCTGTGGAGGCAGGCATGTTGTGGTACTTTTGCGCTCTTCTTGGCTAGTCCTTCGCAGCTGCTGTGTTCTTGGAACTCAGGGCTTTCTGGTTAATAGACCCTTACCCTAGGCGTAACTCAAACCTTAACCCTAGGAAGGAAAATCAGCCTATGGTTCGGGATGGTCTCATGGAAATATCAGTGGTGGCAGCCAAGTTGCGTCACTTTTGCGCTCCCCTTGGGATGCCTTTCGCAGCTGCAGTGTGCCTGGAGCCCAGGGCTTCCTGGTTTTAAAAGTCCTAGGCCTAAGCCTAACAGTAACCCTAGGAAGGTAAATCAGCCGGGTATTAGGGTTCTTCCTAAGGGAAAAGCCGTGAAAGCAGCCATGTTGTGGCACTTCTGCACTCCCTTTGGGATGCCTTTGGCAGATGAAGTAAGCCTGGAACTCAGGGCTTCCTGGTTAAAGAAATCCAAGCCCTAGGCTGAACCCTAACCCTAACCCTAGGCAGATAAATCAGCCTAGGTATAGGGATGGTGCCAAGGAAAAAGCTGTGAAAGCTGCCATGTTGTTGCACTTTTGTACTCCCCTTGGGATGCCTTGAACAGCTGCAGTGTGCCTGGAGCCCAGGGCTTCCTAGTTTTAAAAATCCTAGCCCTAGGCCTAAGCCTAACAGTAACCCTGGGAAGGTAAATCAGCCTGGTGTTAGGCTTCTTGCCAAGGAAAAAGCCGTGAAAGCAGCCATGTTGTGGCACTTTTGCACTCCCTTTTGGATGCCTTTCACAGCTCCAGTGTGCCTGGAACTCAGGGCTTCCTGATTTTAAAAATCCTAGCCCTAGGCCGAACCCCAACCCTAAGACGAGAAAGGCAAATCAGCCAGGAATTAGGCATGTCCCCAAGGAAAAAGCTGTGGAGGCAGGCATGTTGTGGTACTTTTGCGCTCTTCTTGGCTAGTCCTTCGCAGCTGCTGTGTTCTTGGAACTCAGGGCTTTCTGGTTAATAGACCCTTAACCTAGGCGTAACTCAAACCTTAACCCTAGGAAGGAAAATCAGCCTATGGTTCGGGATGGTCTCATGGAAATATCAGTGGTGGCAGCCAAGTTGCGTCACTTTTGCGCTCCCCTTGGGATGCCTTTCGCAGCTGCAGTGTGCCTGGAGCCCAGGGCTTCCTGGTTTTAAAAGTCCTAGGCCTAAGCCTAACAGTAACCCTAGGAAGGTAAATCAGCCGGGTATTAGGGTTCTTCCTAAGGGAAAAGCCGTGAAAGCAGCCATGTTGTGGCACTTCTGCACTCCCTTTGGGATGCCTTTGGCAGATGAAGTAAGCCTGGAACTCAGGGCTTCCTGGTTAAAGAAATCCAAGCCCTAGGCTGAACCCTAACCCTAATCCTAGGCAGATAAATCAGCCTAGGTATAGGGATGGTGCCAAGGAAAAAGCTGTGAAAGCTGCCATGTTGTTGCACTTTTGTACTCCCCTTGGGATGCCTTGAACAGCTGCAGTGTGCCTGGAGCCCAGGGCTTCCTAGTTTCAAAAATCCTAGCCCTAGGCCTAAGCCTAACAGTAACCCTGGGAAGGTAAATCAGCCTGCTGTTAGGCTTCTTGCCAAGGAAAAAGCCGTGAAAGCAGCCATGTTGTGGCACTTTTGCACTCCCTTTTGGATGCCTTTCACAGCTCCAGTGTGCCTGGAACTCAGGGCTTCCTGATTTTAAAAATCCTAGCCCTAGGCCGAACCCCAGCCCTAAGACGAGAAAGGCAAATCAGCCAGGAATTAGGCATGTCCCCAAGGAAAAAGCTGTGGAGGCAGGCATGTTGTGGTACTTTTGCGCTCTTCTTGGCTAGTCCTTCGCAGCTGCTGTGTTCTTGGAACTCAGGGCTTTCTGGTTAATAGACCCTTACCCTAGGCGTAACTCAAACCTTAACCCTAGGAAGGAAAATCAGCCTATGGTTCGGGATGGTCTCATGGAAATATCAGTGGTGGCAGCCAAGTTGCGTCACTTTTGCGCTCCCCTTGGGATGCCTTTCGCAGCTGCAGTGTGCCTGGAGCCCAGGGCTTCCTGGTTTTAAAAGTCCTAGGCCTAAGCCTAACAGTAACCCTAGGAAGGTAAATCAGCCGGGTATTAGGGTTCTTCCTAAGGGAAAAGCCGTGAAAGCAGCCATGTTGTGGCACTTCTGCACTCCCTTTGGGATGCCTTTGGCAGATGAAGTAAGCCTGGAACTCAGGGCTTCCTGGTTAAAGAAATCCAAGCCCTAGGCTGAACCCTAACCCTAACCCTAGGCAGATAAATCAGCCTAGGTATAGGGATGGTGCCAAGGAAAAAGCTGTGAAAGCTGCCATGTTGTTGCACTTTTGTACTCCCCTTGGGATGCCTTGAACAGCTGCAGTGTGCCTGGAGCCCAGGGCTTCCTAGTTTTAAAAATCCTAGCCCTAGGCCTAAGCCTAACAGTAACCCTGGGAAGGTAAATCAGCCTGCTGTTAGGCTTCTTGCCAAGGAAAAAGCCGTGAAAGCAGCCATGTTGTGGCACTTTTGCACTCCCTTTTGGATGCCTTTCACAGCTCCAGTGTGCCTGGAACTCAGGGCTTCCTGATTTTAAAAATCCTAGCCCTAGGCCGAACCCCAACCCTAAGACGAGAAAGGCAAATCAGCCAGGAATTAGGCATGTCCCCAAGGAAAAAGCTGTGGAGGCAGGCATGTTGTGCTACTTTTGCGCTCTTCTTGGCTAGTCCTTCGCAGCTGCTGTGTTCTTGGAACTCAGGGCTTTCTGGTTAATAGAACCCTTACCCTAGGCGTAACTCAAACCTTAAGCCTAGGAAGGAAAATCAGCCTATGGTTCGGGATGGTCTCATGGAAATATCAGTGGTGGCAGCCAAGTTGCGTCACTTTTGCGCTCCCCTTGGGATGCCTTTCGCAGCTGCAGTGTGCCTGGAGCCCAGGGCTTCCTGGTTTTAAAAGTCCTAGGCCTAAGCCTAACAGTAACCCTAGGAAGGTAAATCAGCCGGGTATTAGGGTTCTTCCTAAGGGAAAAGCCGTGAAAGCAGCCATGTTGTGGCACTTCTGCACTCCCTTTGGGATGCCTTTGGCAGATGAAGTAAGCCTGGAACTCAGGGCTTCCTGGTTAAAGAAATCCAAGCCCTAGGCTGAAGCCTAACCCTAACCCTAGGCAGATAAATCAGCCTAGGTATAGGGATGGTGCCAAGGAAAAAGCTGTGAAAGCTGCCATGTCGTTGCACTTTTGTACTCCCCTTGGGATGCCTTGAACAGCTGCAGTGTGCCTGGAGCCCAGGGCTTCCTAGTTTCAAAAATCCTAGCCCTAGGCCTAAGCCTAACAGTAACCCTGGGAAGGTAAATCAGCCTGGTGTTAGGCTTCTTGCCAAGGAAAAAGCCGTGAAAGCAGCCATGTTGTGGCACTTTTGCACTCCCTTTTGGATGCCTTTCACAGCTCCAGTGTGCCTGGAACTCAGGGCTTCCTGATTTTAAAAATCCTAGCCCTAGGCCGAACCCCAACCCTAAGACGAGAAAGGCAAATCAGCCAGGAATTAGGCATGTCCCCAAGGAAAAAGCTGTGGAGGCAGGCATGTTGTGGTACTTTTGCGCTCTTCTTGGCTAGTCCTTCGCAGCTGCTGTGTTCTTGGAACTCAGGGCTTTCTGGTTAATAGAGCCCTTACCCTAGGCGTAACCCAAACCTTAAGCCTAGGAAGGAAAATCAGCCTATGGTTCGGGATGGTCTCATGGAAATATCAGTGGTGGCAGCCAAGTTGCGTCACTTTTGCGCTCCCCTTGGGATGCCTTTCGCAGCTGCAGTGTGCCTGGAGCCCAGGGCTTCCTGGTTTTAAAAGTCCTAGGCCTAAGCCTAACAGTAACCCTAGGAAGGTAAATCAGCCGGGTATTAGGGTTCTTCCTAAGGGAAAAGCCGTGAAAGCAGCCATGTTGTGGCACTTCTGCACTCCCTTTGGGATGCCTTTGGCAGATGAAGTAAGCCTGGAACTCAGGGCTTCCTGGTTAAAGAAATCCAAGCCCTAGGCTGAACCCTAACCCTAACCCTAGGCAGATAAATCAGCCTAGGTATAGGGATGGTGCCAAGGAAAAAGCTGTGAAAGCTGCCATGTTGTTGCACTTTTGTACTCCCCTTGGGATGCCTTGAACAGCTGCAGTGTGCCTGGAGCCCAGGGCTTCCTAGTTTTAAAAATCCTAGCCCTAGGCCTAAGCCTAACAGTAACCCTGGGAAGGTAAATCAGCCTGCTGTTAGGCTTCTTGCCAAGGAAAAAGCCGTGAAAGCAGCCATGTTGTGGCACTTTTGCACTCCCTTTTGGATGCCTTTCACAGCTCCAGTGTGCCTGGAACTCAGGGCTTCCTGATTTTAAAAATCCTAGCCCTAGGCTGAACCCCAACCCTAAGACGAGAAAGGCAAATCAGCCAGGAATTAGGCATGTCCCCAAGGAAAAAGCTGTGGAGGCAGGCATGTTGTGCTACTTTTGCGCTCTTCTTGGCTAGTCCTTCGCAGCTGCTGTGTTCTTGGAACTCAGGGCTTTCTGGTTAATAGAACCCTTACCCTAGGCGTAACTCAAACCTTAACCCTAGGAAGGAAAATCAGCCTATGGTTCGGGATGGTCTCATGGAAATATCAGTGGTGGCAGCCAAGTTGCGTCACTTTTGCGCTCCCCTTGGGATGCCTTTCGCAGCTGCAGTGTGCCTGGAGCCCAGGGCTTCCTGGTTTTAAAAGTCCTAGGCCTAAGCCTAACAGTAACCCTAGGAAGGTAAATCAGCCGGGTATTAGGGTTCTTCCTAAGGGAAAAGCCGTGAAAGCAGCCATGTTGTGGCACTTCTGCACTCCCTTTGGGATGCCTTTGGCAGATGAAGTAAGCCTGGAACTCAGGGCTTCCTGGTTAAAGAAATCCAAGCCCTAGGCTGAACCCTAACCCTAACCCTAGGCAGATAAATCAGCCTAGGTATAGGGATGGTGCCAAGGAAAAAGCTGTGAAAGCTGCCATGTTGTTGCACTTTTGTACTCCCCTTGGGATGCCTTGAACAGCTGCAGTGTGCCTGGAGCCCAGGGCTTCCTAGTTTCAAAAATCCTAGCCCTAGGCCTAAGCCTAACAGTAACCCTGGGAAGGTAAATCAGCCTGCTGTTAGGCTTCTTGCCAAGGAAAAAGCCGTGAAAGCAGCCATGTTGTGGCACTTTTGCACTCCCTTTTGGATGCCTTTCACAGCTGCAGTGTGCCTGGAACTCAGGGCTTCCTGCTTTTAAAAATCCTAGCCCTAGGCCGAACCCCAACCCTAAGACGAGAAAGGCAAATCAGCCAGGAATTAGGCATGTCCCCAAGGAAAAAGCTGTGGAGGCAGGCATGTTGTGGTACTTTTGCGCTCTTCTTGGCTAGTCCTTCGCAGCTGCTGTGTTCTTGGAACTCAGGGCTTTCTGGTTAATAGACCCTTACCCTAGGCGTAACTCAAACCTTAACCCTAGGAAGGAAAATCAGCCTATGGTTCGGGATGGTCTCATGGAAATATCAGTGGTGGCAGCCAAGTTGCGTCACTTTTGCGCTCCCCTTGGGATGCCTTTCGCAGCTGCAGTGTGCCTGGAGCCCAGGGCTTCCTGGTTTTAAAAGTCCTAGGCCTAAGCCTAACAGTAACCCTAGGAAGGTAAATCAGCCGGGTATTAGGGTTCTTCCTAAGGAAAAAGCCGTGAAAGCAGCCATGTTGTGGCACTTCTGCACTCCCTTTGGGATGCCTTTGGCAGATGAAGTAAGCCTGGAACTCAGGGCTTCCTGGTTAAAGAAATCCAAGCCCTAGGCTGAACCCTAACCCTAACCCTAGGCAGATAAATCAGCCTAGGTATAGGGATGGTGCCAAGGAAAAAGCTGTGAAAGCTGCCATGTTGTAGCACTTTTGTACTCCCCTTGGGATGCCTTGAACAGCTGCAGTGTGCCTGGAGCTAAGGGCTTCCTAGTTTTAAAAATCCTAGCCCTAGGCCTAAGCCTAACAGTAACCCTGGGAAGGTAAATCAGCCTGGTGTTAGGCTTCTTGCCAAGGAAAAAGCCGTGAAAGCAGCCATGTTGTGGCACTTTTGCACTCCCTTTTGGATGCCTTTCACAGCTCCAGTGTGCCTGGAACTCAGGGCTTCCTGATTTTAAAAATCCTAGCCCTAGGCCGAACCCCAGCCCTAAGACGAGAAAGGCAAATCAGCCAGGAATTAGGCATGTCCCCAAGGAAAAAGCTGTGGAGGCAGGCATGTTGTGCTACTTTTGCGCTCTTCTTGGCTAGTCCTTCGCAGCTGCTGTGTTCTTGGAACTCAGGGCTTTCTGGTTAATAGAACCCTTACCCTAGGCGTAACTCAAACCTTAACCCTAGGAAGGAAAATCAGCCTATGGTTCGGGATGGTCTCATGGAAATATCAGTGGTGGCAGCCAAGTTGCGTCACTTTTGCGCTCCCCTTGGGATGCCTTTCGCAGCTGCAGTGTGCCTGGAGCCCAGGGCTTCCTGGTTTTAAAAGTCCTAGGCCTAAGCCTAACAGTAACCCTAGGAAGGTAAATCAGCCGGGTATTAGGGTTCTTCCTAAGGGAAAAGCCGTGAAAGCAGCCATGTTGTGGCACTTCTGCACTCCCTTTGGGATGCCTTTGGCAGATGAAGTAAGCCTGGAACTCAGGGCTTCCTGGTTAAAGAAATCCAAGCCCTAGGCTGAAGCCTAACCCTAACCCTAGGCAGATAAATCAGCCTAGGTATAGGGATGGTGCCAAGGAAAAAGCTGTGAAAGCTGCCATGTTGTTGCACTTTTGTACTCCCCTTGGGATGCCTTGAACAGCTGCAGTGTGCCTGGAGCCCAGGGCTTCCTAGTTTCAAAAATCCTAGCCCTAGGCCTAAGCCTAACAGTAACCCTGGGAAGGTAAATCAGCCTGCTGTTAGGCTTCTTGCCAAGGAAAAAGCCGTGAAAGCAGCCATGTTGTGGCACTTTTGCACTCCCTTTTGGATGCCTTTCACAGCTCCAGTGTGCCTGGAACTCAGGGCTTCCTGATTTTAAAAATCCTAGCCCTAGGCCGAACCCCAACCCTAAGACGAGAAAGGCAAATCAGCCAGGAATTAGGCATGTCCCCAAGGAAAAAGCTGTGGAGGCAGGCATGTTGTGCTACTTTTGCGCTCTTCTTGGCTAGTCCTTCGCAGCTGCTGTGTTCTTGGAACTCAGGGCTTTCTGGTTAATAGAGCCCTTACCCTAGGCGTAACTCAAACTTTAACCCTAGGAAGGAAAATCAACCTATGGTTCGGGATGGTCTCATGGAAATATCAGTGGTGGCAGCCAAGTTGCGTCACTTTTGCGCTCCCCTTGGGATGCCTTTCGCAGCTGCAGTGTGCCTGGAGCCCAGGGCTTCCTGGTTTTAAAAGTCCTAGGCCTAAGCCTAACAGTAACCCTAGGAAGGTAAATCAGCCGGGTATTAGGGTTCTTCCTAAGGGAAAAGCCGTGAAAGCAGCCATGTTGTGGCACTTCTGCACTCCCTTTGGGATGCCTTTGGCAGATGAAGTAAGCCTGGAACTCAGGGCTTCCTGGTTAAAGAAATCCAAGCCCTAGGCTGAACCCTAACCCTAACCCTAGGCAGATAAATCAGCCTAGGTATAGGGATGGTGCCAAGGAAAAAGCTGTGAAAGCTGCCATGTTGTTGCACTTTTGTACTCCCCTTGGGATGCCTTGAACAGCTGCAGTGTGCCTGGAACTCAGGGCTTCCTGATTTTAAAAATCCTAGCCCTAGGCCGAACCCCAGCCCTAAGACGAGAAAGGCAAATCAGCCAGGAATTAGGCATGTCCCCAAGGAAAAAGCTGTGGAGGCAGGCATGTTGTGGTACTTTTGCGCTCTTCTTGGCTAGTCCTTCGCAGCTGCTGTGTTCTTGGAACTCAGGGCTTTCTGGTTAATAGAACCCTTACCCTAGGCGTAACTCAAACCTTAAGCCTAGGAAGGAAAATCAGCCTATGGTTCGGGATGGTCTCATGGAAATATCAGTGGTGGCAGCCAAGTTGCATCACTTTTGCGCTCCCCTTGGGATGCCTTTCGCAGCTGCAGTGTGCCTGGAGCCCAGGGCTTCCTGGTTTTAAAAGTCCTAGGCCTAAGCCTAACAGTAACCCTAGGAAGGTAAATCAGCCGGGTATTAGGGTTCTTCCTAAGGGAAAAGCCGTGAAAGCAGCCATGTTGTGGCACTTCTGCACTCCCTTTGGGATGCCTTTGGCAGATGAAGTAAGCCTGGAACTCAGGGCTTCCTGGTTAAAGAAATCCAAGCCCTAGGCTGAACCCTAACCCTAACCCTAGGCAGATAAATCAGCCTAGGTATAGGGATGGTGCCAAGGAAAAAGCTGTGAAAGCTGCCATGTTGTTGCACTTTTGTACTCCCCTTGGGATGCCTTGAACAGCTGCAGTGTGCCTGGAGCCCAGGGCTTCCTAGTTTCAAAAATCCTAGCCCTAGGCCTAAGCCTAACAGTAACCCTGGGAAGGTAAATCAGCCTGCTGTTAGGCTTCTTGCCAAGGAAAAAGCCGTGAAAGCAGCCATGTTGTGGCACTTTTGCACTCCCTTTTGGATGCCTTTCACAGCTCCAGTGTGCCTGGAACTCAGGGCTTCCTGATTTTAAAAATCCTAGCCCTAGGCCGAACCCCAACCCTAAGACGAGAAAGGCAAATCAGCCAGGAATTAGGCATGTCCCCAAGGAAAAAGCTGTGGAGGCAGGCATGTTGTGGTACTTTTGCGCTCTTCTTGGCTAGTCCTTCGCAGCTGCTGTGTTCTTGGAACTCAGGGCTTTCTGGTTAATAGAGCCCTTACCCTAGGCGTAACTCAAACTTTAACCCTAGGAAGGAAAATCAAGCTATGGTTCGGGATGGTCTCATGGAAATATCAGTGGTGGCAGCCAAGTTGCGTCACTTTTGCGCTCCCCTTGGGATGCCTTTTGCAGCTGCAGTGTGCCTGGAGCCCAGGGCTTCCTGGTTTTAAAAGTCCTAGGCCTAAGCCTAACAGTAACCCTAGGAAGGTAAATCAGCCGGGTATTAGGGTTCTTCCTAAGGGAAAAGCCGTGAAAGCAGCCATGTTGTGGCACTTCTGCACTCCCTTTGGGATGCCTTTGGCAGATGAAGTAAGCCTGGAACTCAGGGCTTCCTGGTTAAAGAAATCCAAGCCCTAGGCTGAACCCTAACCCTAACCCTAGGCAGATAAATCAGCCTAGGTATAGGGATGGTGCCAAGGAAAAAGCTGTGAAAGCTGCCATGTTGTAGCACTTTTGTACTCCCCTTGGGATGCCTTGAACAGCTGCAGTGTGGCTGGAGCCCAGGGCTTCCTAGTTTTAAAAATCCTAGCCCTAGGCCTAAGCCTAACAGTAACCCTGGGAAGGTAAATCAGCCTGCTGTTAGGCTTCTTGCCAAGGAAAAAGCCGTGAAAGCAGCCATGTTGTGGCACTTTTGCACTCCCTTTTGGATGCCTTTCACAGCTCCAGTGTGCCTGGAACTCAGGGCTTCCTGATTTTAAAAATCCTAGCCCTAGGCCGAACCTCAACCCTAAGACGAGAAAGGCAAATCAGCCAGGAATTAGGCATGTCCCCAAGGAAAAAGCTGTGGAGGCAGGCATGTTGTGCTACTTTTGCGCTCTTCTTGGCTAGTCCTTCGCAGCTGCTGTGTTCTTGGAACTCAGGGCTTTCTGGTTAATAGAACCCTTACCCTAGGCGTAACTCAAACCTTAAGCCTAGGAAGGAAAATCAGCCTATGGTTCGGGATGCTCTCATGGAAATATCAGTGGTGGCAGCCAAGTTGCGTCACTTTTGCGCTCCCCTTGGGATGCCTTTCGCAGCTGCAGTGTGCCTGGAGCCCAGGGCTTCCTGGTTTTAAAAGTCCTAGGCCTAAGCCTAACAGTAACCCTAGGAAGGTAAATCAGCCGGGTATTAGGGTTCTTCCTAAGGGAAAAGCCGTGAAAGCAGCCATGTTGTGGCACTTCTGCACTCCCTTTGGGATGCCTTTGGCAGATGAAGTAAGCCTGGAACTCAGGGCTTCCTGGTTAAAGAAATCCAAGCCCTAGGCTGAACCCTAACCCTAACCCTAGGCAGATAAATCAGCCTAGGTATAGGGATGGTGCCAAGGAAAAAGCTGTGAAAGCTGCCATGTTGTTGCACTTTTGTACTCCCCTTGGGATGCCTTGAACAGCTGCAGTGTGCCTGGAGCTAAGGGCTTCCTAGTTTTAAAAATCCTAGCCCTAGGCCTAAGCCTAACAGTAACCCTGGGAAGGTAAATCAGCCTGCTGTTAGGCTTCTTGCCAAGGAAAAAGCCGTGAAAGCAGCCATGTTGTGGCACTTTTGCACTCCCTTTTGGATGCCTTTCACAGCTCCAGTGTGCCTGGAACTCAGGGCTTCCTGATTTTAAAAATCCTAGCCCTAGGCCGAACCCCAACCCTAAGACGAGAAAGGCAAATCAGCCAGGAATTAGGCATGTCCCCAAGGAAAAAGCTGTGGAGGCAGGCATGTTGTGGTACTTTTGCGCTCTTCTTGGGTAGTCCTTCGCAGCTGCTGTGTTCTTGGAACTCAGGGCTTTCTGGTTAATAGAGCCCTTACCCTAGGCGTAACTCAAACCTTAACCCTAGGAAGGAAAATCAAGCTATGGTTCGGGATGGTCTCATGGAAATATCAGTGGTGGCAGCCAAGTTGCGTCACTTTTGCGCTCCCCTTGGGATGCCTTTCGCAGCTGCAGTGTGCCTGGAGCCCAGGGCTTCCTGGTTTTAAAAGTCCTAGGCCTAAGCCTAACAGTAACCCTAGGAAGGTAAATCAGCCGGGTATTAGGGTTCTTCCTAAGGGAAAAGCCGTGAAAGCAGCCATGTTGTGGCACTTCTGCACTCCCTTTGGGATGCCTTTGGCAGATGAAGTAAGCCTGGAACTCAGGGCTTCCTGGTTAAAGAAATCCAAGCCCTAGGCTGAACCCTAACCCTAATCCTAGGCAGATAAATCAGCCTAGGTATAGGGATGGTGCCAAGGAAAAAGCTGTGAAAGCTGCCATGTTGTTGCACTTTTGTACTCCCCTTGGGATGCCTTGAACAGCTGCAGTGTGCCTGGAGCCCAGGGCTTCCTAGTTTTAAAAATCCTAGCCCTAGGCCTAAGCCTAACAGTAACCCTGGGAAGGTAAATCAGCCTGGTGTTAGGCTTCTTGCCAAGGAAAAAGCCGTGAAAGCAGCCATGTTGTGGCACTTTTGCACTCCCTTTTGGATGCCTTTCACAGCTCCAGTGTGCCTGGAACTCAGGGCTTCCTGATTTTAAAAATCCTAGCCCTAGGCCGAACCCCAACCCTAAGACGAGAAAGGCAAATCAGCCAGGAATTAGGCATGTCCCCAAGGAAAAAGCTGTGGAGGCAGGCATGTTGTGGTACTTTTGCGCTCTTCTTGGCTAGTCCTTCGCAGCTGCTGTGTTCTTGGAACTCAGGGCTTTCTGGTTAATAGAGCCCTTACCCTAGGCGTAACTCAAACCTTAACCCTAGGAAGGAAAATCAACCTATGGTTCGGGAGGGTCTCATGGAAATATCAGTGGTGGCAGCCAAGTTGCGTCACTTTTGCGCTCCCCTTGGGATGCCTTTCGCAGCTGCAGTGTGCCTGGAGCCCAGGGCTTCCTGGTTTTAAAAGTCCTAGGCCTAAGCCTAACAGTAACCCTAGGAAGGTAAATCAGCCGGGTATTAGGGTTCTTCCTAAGGGAAAAGCCGTGAAAGCAGCCATGTTGTGGCACTTCTGCACTCCCTTTGGGATGCCTTTGGCAGATGAAGTAAGCCTGGAACTCAGGGCTTCCTGGTTAAAGAAATCCAAGCCCTAGGCTGAAGCCTAACCCTAACCCTAGGCAGATAAATCAGCCTAGGTATAGGGATGGTGCCAAGGAAAAAGCTGTGAAAGCTGCCATGTTGTTGCACTTTTGTACTCCCCTTGGGATGCCTTGAACAGCTGCAGTGTGCCTGGAGCTAAGGGCTTCCTAGTTTTAAAAATCCTAGCCCTAGGCCTAAGCCTAACAGTAACCCTGGGAAGGTAAATCAGCCTGCTGTTAGGCTTCTTGCCAAGGAAAAAGCCGTGAAAGCAGCCATGTTGTGGCACTTTTGCACTCCCTTTTGGATGCCTTTCACAGCTCCAGTGTGCCTGGAACTCAGGGCTTCCTGATTTTAAAAATCCTAGCCCTAGGCCGAACCTCAACCCTAAGACGAGAAAGGCAAATCAGCCAGGAATTAGGCATGTCCCCAAGGAAAAAGCTGTGGAGGCAGGCATGTTGTGCTACTTTTGCGCTCTTCTTGGCTAGTCCTTCGCAGCTGCTGTGTTCTTGGAACTCAGGGCTTTCTGGTTAATAGAACCCTTACCCTAGGCGTAACTCAAACCTTAAGCCTAGGAAGGAAAATCAGCCTATGGTTCGGGATGCTCTCATGGAAATATCAGTGGTGGCAGCCAAGTTGCGTCACTTTTGCGCTCCCCTTGGGATGCCTTTCGCAGCTGCAGTGTGCCTGGAGCCCAGGGCTTCCTGGTTTTAAAAGTCCTAGGCCTAAGCCTAACAGTAACCCTAGGAAGGTAAATCAGCCGGGTATTAGGGTTCTTCCTAAGGGAAAAGCCGTGAAAGCAGCCATGTTGTGGCACTTCTGCACTCCCTTTGGGATGCCTTTGGCAGATGAAGTAAGCCTGGAACTCAGGGCTTCCTGGTTAAAGAAATCCAAGCCCTAGGCTGAACCCTAACCCTAACCCTAGGCAGATAAATCAGCCTAGGTATAGGGATGGTGCCAAGGAAAAAGCTGTGAAAGCTGCCATGTTGTTGCACTTGTGTACTCCCCTTGGGATGCCTTGAACAGCTGCAGTGTGCCTGGAGCCCAGGGCTTCCTAGTTTTAAAAATCCTAGCCCTAGGCCTAAGCCTAACAGTAACCCTGGGAAGGTAAATCAGCCTGGTGTTAGGCTTCTTGCCAAGGAAAAAGCCGTGAAAGCAGCCATGTTGTGGCACTTTTGCACTCCCTTTTGGATGCCTTTCACAGCTCCAGTGTGCCTGGAACTCAGGGCTTCCTGATTTTAAAAATCCTAGCCCTAGGCCGAACCCCAACCCTAAGACGAGAAAGGCAAATCAGCCAGGAATTAGGCATGTCCCCAAGGAAAAAGCTGTGGAGGCAGGCATGTTGTGGTACTTTTGCGCTCTTCTTGGCTAGTCCTTCGCAGCTGCTGTGTTCTTGGAACTCAGGGCTTTCTGGTTAATAGAGCCCTTACCCTAGGCGTAACTCAAACTTTAACCCTAGGAAGGAAAATCAAGCTAAGGTTCGGGATGCTCCCATGGAAATATCAGTGGTGGCAGCCAAGTTGCGTCACTTTTGCGCTCCCCTTGGGATGCCTTTCGCAGCTGCAGTGTGCCTGGAGCCCAGGGCTTCCTGGTTTTAAAAGTCCTAGGCCTAAGCCTAACAGTAACCCTAGGAAGGTAAATCAGCCGGGTATTAGGGTTCTTCCTAAGGGAAAAGCCGTGAAAGCAGCCATGTTGTGGCACTTCTGCACTCCCTTTGGGATGCCTTTGGCAGATGAAGTAAGCCTGGAACTCAGGGCTTCCTGGTTAAAGAAATCCAAGCCCTAGGCTGAACCCTAACCCTAACCCTAGGCAGATAAATCAGCCTAGGTATAGGGATGGTGCCAAGGAAAAAGCTGTGAAAGCTGCCATGTTGTTGCACTTTTGTACTCCCCTTGGGATGCCTTGAACAGCTGCAGTGTGCCTGGAGCCCAGGGCTTCCTAGTTTTAAAAATCCTAGCCCTAGGCCTAAGCCTAACAGTAACCCTGGGAAGGTAAATCAGCCTGCTGTTAGGCTTCTTGCCAAGGAAAAAGCCGTGAAAGCAGCCATGTTGTGGAAATTTTGCACTCCCTTTTGGATGCCTTTCACAGCTCCAGTGTGCCTGGAACTCAGGGCTTCCTGATTTTAAAAATCCTAGCCCTAGGCCGAACCCCAACCCTAAGACGAGAAAGGCAAATCAGCCAGGAATTAGGCATGTCCCCAAGGAAAAAGCTGTGGAGGCAGGCATGTTGTGCTACTTTTGCGCTCTTCTTGGCTAGTCCTTCGCAGCTGCTGTGTTCTTGGAACTCAGGGCTTTCTGGTTAATAGAGCCCTTACCCTAGGCGTAACTCAAACCTTAACCCTAGGAAGGAAAATCAACCTATGGTTCGGGAGGGTCTCATGGAAATATCAGTGGTGGCAGCCAAGTTGCGTCACTTTTGCGCTCCCCTTGGGATGCCTTTTGCAGCTGCAGTGTGCCTGGAGCCCAGGGCTTCCTGGTTTTAAAAGTCCTAGGCCTAAGCCTAACAGTAACCCTAGGAAGGTAAATCAGCCGGGTATTAGGGTTCTTCCTAAGGGAAAAGCCGTGAAAGCAGCCATGTTGTGGCACTTCTGCACTCCCTTTGGGATGCCTTTGGCAGATGAAGTAAGCCTGGAACTCAGGGCTTCCTGGTTAAAGAAATCCAAGCCCTAGGCTGAACCCTAACCCTAACCCTAGGCAGATAAATCAGCCTAGGTATAGGGATGGTGCCAAGGAAAAAGCTGTGAAAGCTGCCATGTTGTAGCACTTTTGTACTCCCCTTGGGATGCCTTGAACAGCTGCAGTGTGCCTGGAGCTAAGGGCTTCCTAGTTTTAAAAATCCTAGCCCTAGGCCTAAGCCTAACAGTAACCCTGGGAAGGTAAATCAGCCTGGTGTTAGGCTTCTTGCCAAGGAAAAAGCCGTGAAAGCAGCCATGTTGTGGCACTTTTGCACTCCCTTTTGGATGCCTTTCACAGCTGCAGTGTGCCTGGAACTCAGGGCTTCCTGATTTTAAAAATCCTAGCCCTAGGCCGAACCCCAACCCTAAGACGAGAAAGGCAAATCAGCCAGGAATTAGGCATGTCCCCAAGGAAAAAGCTGTGGAGGCAGGCATGTTGTGCTACTTTTGCGCTCTTCTTGGCTAGTCCTTCGCAGCTGCTGTGTTCTTGGAACTCAGGTCTTTCTGGTTAATAGAACCCTTACCCTAGGCGTAACTCAAACCTTAACCCTAGGAAGGAAAATCAGCCTATGGTTCGGGATGGTCTCATGGAAATATCAGTGGTGGCAGCCAAGTTGCGTCACTTTTGCGCTCCCCTTGGGATGCCTTTCGCAGCTGCAGTGTGCCTGGAGCCCAGGGCTTCCTGGTTTTAAAAGTCCTAGGCCTAAGCCTAACAGTAACCCTAGGAAGGTAAATCAGCCGGGTATTAGGGTTCTTCCTAAGGGAAAAGCCGTGAAAGCAGCCATGTTGTGGCACTTCTGCACTCCCTTTGGGATGCCTTTGGCAGATGAAGTAAGCCTGGAACTCAGGGCTTCCTGGTTAAAGAAATCCAAGCCCTAGGCTGAAGCCTAACCCTAACCCTAGGCAGATAAATCAGCCTAGGTATAGGGATGGTGCCAAGGAAAAAGCTGTGAAAGCTGCCATGTTGTTGCACTTTTGTACTCCCCTTGGGATGCCTTGAACAGCTGCAGTGTGCCTGGAGCTAAGGGCTTCCTAGTTTTAAAAATCCTAGCCCTAGGCCTAAGCCTAACAGTAACCCTGGGAAGGTAAATCAGCCTGGTGTTAGGCTTCTTGCCAAGGAAAAAGCCGTGAAAGCAGCCATGTTGTGGCACTTTTGCACTCCCTTTTGGATGCCTTTCACAGCTCCAGTGTGCCTGGAACTCAGGGCTTCCTGATTTTAAAAATCCTAGCCCTAGGCCGAACCCCAACCCTAAGACGAGAAAGGCAAATCAGCCAGGAATTAGGCATGTCCCCAAGGAAAAAGCTGTGGAGGCAGGCATGTTGTGGTACTTTTGCGCTCTTCTTGGCTAGTCCTTCGCAGCTGCTGTGTTCTTGGAACTCAGGGCTTTCTGGTTAATAGAACCCTTACCCTAGGCGTAACACAAACCTTAACCCTAGGAAGGAAAATCAACCTATGGTTCGGGATGGTCTCATGGAAATATCAGTGGTGGCAGCCAAGTTGCGTCACTTTTGCGCTCCCCTTGGGATGCCTTTCGCAGCTGCAGTGTGCCTGGAGCCCAGGGCTTCCTGGTTTTAAAAGTCCTAGGCCTAAGCCTAACAGTAACCCTAGGAAGGTAAATCAGCCGGGTATTAGGGTTCTTCCTAAGGGAAAAGCCGTGAAAGCAGCCATGTTGTGGCACTTCTGCACTCCCTTTGGGATGCCTTTGGCAGATGAAGTAAGCCTGGAACTCAGGGCTTCCTGGTTAAAGAAATCCAAGCCCTAGGCTGAACCCTAACCCTAACCCTAGGCAGATAAATCAGCCTAGGTATAGGGATGGTGCCAAGGAAAAAGCTGTGAAAGCTGCCATGTTGTTGCACTTTTGTACTCCCCTTGGGATGCCTTGAACAGCTGCAGTGTGCCTGGAGCCCAGGGCTTCCTAGTTTTAAAAATCCTAGCCCTAGGCCTAAGCCTAACAGTAACCCTGGGAAGGTAAATCAGCCTGGTGTTAGGCTTCTTGCCAAGGAAAAAGCCGTGAAAGCAGCCATGTTGTGGCACTTTTGCACTCCCTTTTGGATGCCTTTCACAGCTCCAGTGTGCCTGGAACTCAGGGCTTCCTGATTTTAAAAATCCTAGCCCTAGGCCGAACCCCAACCCTAAGACGAGAAAGGCAAATCAGCCAGGAATTAGGCATGTCCCCAAGGAAAAAGCTGTGGAGGCAGGCATGTTGTGCTACTTTTGCGCTCTTCTTGGCTAGTCCTTCGCAGCTGCTGTGTTCTTGGAACTCAGGGCTTTCTGGTTAATAGAGCCCTTACCCTAGGCGTAACTCAAACTTTAACCCTAGGAAGGAAAATCAAGCTATGGTTTGGGATGGTCTCATGGAAATATCAGTGGTGGCAGCCAAGTTGCGTCACTTTTGCGCTCCCCTTGGGATGCCTTTCGCAGCTGCAGTGTGCCTGGAGCCCAGGGCTTCCTGGTTTTAAAAGTCCTAGGCCTAAGCCTAACAGTAACCCTAGGAAGGTAAATCAGTAGGGTATTAGGGTTCTTCCTAAGGGAAAAGCCGTGAAAGCAGCCATGTTGTGGCACTTCTGCACTCCCTTTGGGATGCCTTTGGCAGATGAAGTAAGCCTGGAACTCAGGGCTTCCTGGTTAAAGAAATCCAAGCCCTAGGCTGAACCCTAACCCTAACCCTAGGCAGATAAATCAGCCTAGGTATAGGGATGGTGCCAAGGAAAAAGCTGTGAAAGCTGCCATGTTGTTGCACTTTTGTACTCCCCTTGGGATGCCTTGAACAGCTGCAGCGTGCCTGGAGCTAAGGGCTTCCTAGTTTTAAAAATCCTAGCCCTAGGCCTAAGCCTAACAGTAACCCTGGGAAGGTAAATCAGCCTGGTGTTAGGCTTCTTGCCAAGGAAAAAGCCGTGAAAGCAGCCATGTTGTGGCACTTTTGCACTCCCTTTTGGATGCCTTTCACAGCTCCAGTGTGCCTGGAACTCAGGGCTTCCTGATTTTAAAAATCCTAGCCCTAGGCCGAACCCCAACCCTAAGACGAGAAAGGCAAATCAGCCAGGAATTAGGCATGTCCCCAAGGAAAAAGCTGTGGAGGCAGGCATGTTGTGCTACTTTTGCGCTCTTCTTGGCTAGTCCTTCGCAGCTGCTGTGTTCTTGGAACTCAGGGCTTTCTGGTTAATAGAGCCCTTACCCTAGGTGTAACTCAAACCTTAAGCCTAGGAAGGAAAATCAGCCTATGGTTCGGGATGGTCTCATGGAAATATCAGTGGTGGCAGCCAAGTCGCGTCACTTTTGCGCTCCCCTTGGGATGCCTTTCGCAGCTGCAGTGTGCCTGGAGCCCAGGGCTTCCTGGTTTTAAAAGTCCTAGGCCTAAGCCTAACAGTAACCCTAGGAAGGTAAATCAGCCGGGTATTAGGGTTCTTCCTAAGGGAAAAGCCGTGAAAGCAGCCATGTTGTGGCACTTCTGCACTCCCTTTGGGATGCCTTTGGCAGATGAAGTAAGCCTGGAACTCAGGGCTTCCTGGTTAAAGAAATCCAAGCCCTAGGCTGAACCCTAACCCTAACCCTAGGCAGATAAATCAGCCTAGGTATAGGGATGGTGCCAAGGAAAAAGCTGTGAAAGCTGCCATGTTGTTGCACTTTTGTACTCCCCTTGGGATGCCTTGAACAGCTGCAGTGTGCCTGGAGCCCAGGGCTTCCTAGTTTTAAAAATCCTAGCCCTAGGCCTAAGCCTAACAGTAACCCTGGGAAGGTAAATCAGCCTGGTGTTAGGCTTCTTGCCAAGGAAAAAGCCGTGAAAGCAGCCATGTTGTGGCACTTTTGCACTCCCTTTTGGATGCCTTTCACAGCTCCAGTGTGCCTGGAACTCAGGGCTTCCTGATTTTAAAAATCCTAGCCCTAGGCCGAACCCCAACCCTAAGACGAGAAAGGCAAATCAGCCAGGAATTAGGCATGTCCCCAAGGAAAAAGCTGTGGAGGCAGGCATGTTGTGCTACTTTTGCGCTCTTCTTGGCTAGTCCTTCGCAGCTGCTGTGTTCTTGGAACTCAGGGCTTTCTGGTTAATAGAGCCCTTACCCTAGGTGTAACTCAAACCTTAACCCTAGGAAGGAAAATCAGCCTATGGTTCGGGATGCTCTCATGGAAATATCAGTGGTGGCAGCCAAGTTGCGTCACTTTTGCGCTCCCCTTGGGATGCCTTTCGCAGCTGCAGTGTGCCTGGAGCCCAGGGCTTCCTGGTTTTAAAAGTCCTAGGCCTAAGCCTAACAGTAACCCTAGGAAGGTAAATCAGCCGGGTATTAGGGTTCTTCCTAAGGGAAAAGCCGTGAAAGCAGCCATGTTGTGGCACTTCTGCACTCCCTTTGGGATGCCTTTGGCAGATGAAGTAAGCCTGGAACTCAGGGCTTCCTGGTTAAAGAAATCCAAGCCCTAGGCTGAACCCTAACCCTAACCCTAGGCAGATAAATCAGCCTAGGTATAGGGATGGTGCCAAGGAAAAAGCTGTGAAAGCTGCCATGTTGTTGCACTTTTGTACTCCCCTTGGGATGCCTTGAACAGCTGCAGTGTGCCTGGAGCCCAGGGCTTCCTAGTTTTAAAAATCCTAGCCCTAGGCCTAAGCCTAACAGTAACCCTGGGAAGGTAAATCAGCCTGCTGTTAGGCTTCTTGCCAAGGAAAAAGCCGTGAAAGCAGCCATGTTGTGGCACTTTTGCACTCCCTTTTGGATGCCTTTCACAGCTCCAGTGTGCCTGGAACTCAGGGCTTCCTGATTTTAAAAATCCTAGCCCTAGGCCGAACCCCAACCCTAAGACGAGAAAGGCAAATCAGCCAGGAATTAGGCATGTCCCCAAGGAAAAAGCTGTGGAGGCAGGCATGTTGTGCTACTTTTGCGCTCTTCTTGGCTAGTCCTTCGCAGCTGCTGTGTTCTTGGAACTCAGGGCTTTCTGGTTAATAGAACCCTTACCCTAGGCGTAACTCAAACCTTAAGCCTAGGAAGGAAAATCAGCCTATGGTTCGGGATGGTCTCATGGAAATATCAGTGGTGGCAGCCAAGTCGCGTCACTTTTGCGCTCCCCTTGGGATGCCTTTCGCAGCTGCAGTGTGCCTGGAGCCCAGGGCTTCCTGGTTTTAAAAGTCCTAGGCCTAAGCCTAACAGTAACCCTAGGAAGGTAAATCAGCCGGGTATTAGGGTTCTTCCTAAGGGAAAAGCCGTGAAAGCAGCCATGTTGTGGCACTTCTGCACTCCCTTTGGGATGCCTTTGGCAGATGAAGTAAGCCTGGAACTCAGGGCTTCCTGGTTAAAGAAATCCAAGCCCTAGGCTGAACCCTAACCCTAATCCTAGGCAGATAAATCAGCCTAGGTATAGGGATGGTGCCAAGGAAAAAGCTGTGAAAGCTGCCATGTTGTTGCACTTTTGTACTCCCCTTGGGATGCCTTGAACAGCTGCAGTGTGCCTGGAGCCCAGGGCTTCCTAGTTTTAAAAATCCTAGCCCTAGGCCTAAGCCTAACAGTAACCCTGGGAAGGTAAATCAGCCTGGTGTTAGGCTTCTTGCCAAGGAAAAAGCCGTGAAAGCAGCCATGTTGTGGCACTTTTGCACTCCCTTTTGGATGCCTTTCACAGCTCCAGTGTGCCTGGAACTCAGGGCTTCCTGATTTTAAAAATCCTAGCCCTAGGCCGAACCCCAACCCTAAGACGAGAAAGGCAAATCAGCCAGGAATTAGGCATGTCCCCAAGGAAAAAGCTGTGGAGGCAGGCATGTTGTGGTACTTTTGCGCTCTTCTTGGCTAGTCCTTCGCAGCTGCTGTGTTCTTGGAACTCAGGGCTTTCTGGTTAATAGACCCTTACCCTAGGCGTAACTCAAACCTTAACCCTAGGAAGGAAAATCAGCCTATGGTTCGAGATGGTCTCATGGAAATATCAGTGGTGGCAGCCAAGTTGCGTCACTTTTGCGCTCCCCTTGGGATGCCTTTCGCAGTTGCAGTGTGCCTGGAGCCCAGGGCTTCCTGGTTTTAAAAGTCCTAGGCCTAAGCCTAACAGTAACCCTAGGAAGGTAAATCAGCCGGGTATTAGGGTTCTTCCTAAGGAAAAAGCCGTGAAAGCAGCCATGTTGTGGCACTTCTGCACTCCCTTTGGGATGCCTTTGGCAGATGAAGTAAGCCTGGAACTCAGGGCTTCCTGGTTAAAGAAATCCAAGCCCTAGGCTGAACCCTAACCCTAACCCTAGGCAGATAAATCAGCCTAGGTATAGGGATGGTGCCAAGGAAAAAGCTGTGAAAGCTGCCATGTTGTTGCACTTTTGTACTCCCCTTGGGATGCCTTGAACAGCTGCAGTGTGCCTGGAGCCCAGGGCTTCCTAGTTTTAAAAATCCTAGCCCTAGGCCTAAGCCTAACAGTAACCCTGGGAAGGTAAATCAGCCTGGTGTTAGGCTTCTTGCCAAGGAAAAAGTCGTGAAAGCAGCCATGTTGTGGCACTTTTGCACTCCCTTTTGGATGCCTTTCACAGCTCCAGTGTGCCTGGAACTCAGGGCTTCCTGATTTTAAAAATCCTAGCCCTAGGCCGAACCCCAGCCCTAAGACGAGAAAGGCAAATCAGCCAGGAATTAGGCATGTCTCCAAGGAAAAAGCTGTGGAGGCAGGCATGTTGTGCTACTTTTGCGCTCTTCTTGGGTAGTCCTTCGCAGCTGCTGTGTTCTTGGAACTCAGGGCTTTCTGGTTAATAGAACCCTTACCCTAGGCGTAACTCAAACCTTAAGCCTAGGAAGGAAAATCAGCCTATGGTTCGGGATGGTCTCATGGAAATATCAGTGGTGGCAGCCAAGTCGCGTCACTTTTGCGCTCCCCTTGGGATGCCTTTCGCAGCTGCAGTGTGCCTGGAGCCCAGGGCTTCCTGGTTTTAAAAGTCCTAGGCCTAAGCCTAACAGTAACCCTAGGAAGGTAAATCAGCCGGGTATTAGGGTTCTTCCTAAGGGAAAAGCCGTGAAAGCAGCCATGTTGTGGCACTTCTGCACTCCCTTTGGGATGCCTTTGGCAGATGAAGTAAGCCTGGAACTCAGGGCTTCCTGGTTAAAGAAATCCAAGCCCTAGGCTGAACCCTAACCCTAACCCTAGGCAGATAAATCAGCCTAGGTATAGGGATGGTGCCAAGGAAAAAGCTGTGAAAGCTGCCATGTTGTTGCACTTTTGTACTCCCCTTGGGATGCCTTGAACAGCTGCAGTGTGCCTGGAGCCCAGGGCTTCCTAGTTTTAAAAATCCTAGCCCTAGGCCTAAGCCTAACAGTAACCCTGGGAAGGTAAATCAGCCTGGTGTTAGGCTTCTTGCCAAGGAAAAAGCCGTGAAAGCAGCCATGTTGTGGCACTTTTGCACTCCCTTTTGGATGCCTTTCACAGCTCCAGTGTGCCTGGAACTCAGGGCTTCCTGATTTTAAAAATCCTAGCCCTAGGCCGAACCCCAACCCTAAGACGAGAAAGGCAAATCAGCCAGGAATTAGGCATGTCCCCAAGGAAAAAGCTGTGGAGGCAGGCATGTTGTGCTACTTTTGCGCTCTTCTTGGCTAGTCCTTCGCAGCTGCTGTGTTCTTGGAACTCAGGGCTTTCTGGTTAATAGAGCCCTTACCCTAGGCGTAACTCAAACCTTAAGCCTAGGAAGGAAAATCAACCTATGGTTCGGGAGGGTCTCATGGAAATATCAGTGGTGGCAGCCAAGTTGCGTCACTTTTGCGCTCCCCTTGGGATGCCTTTCGCAGCTGCAGTGTGCCTGGAGCCCAGGGCTTCCTGGTTTTAAAAGTCCTAGGCCTAAGCCTAACAGTAACCCTAGGAAGGTAAATCAGTAGGGTATTAGGGTTCTTCCTAAGGGAAAAGCCGTGAAAGCAGCCATGTTGTGGCACTTCTGCACTCCCTTTGGGATGCCTTTGGCAGATGAAGTAAGCCTGGAACTCAGGGCTTCCTGGTTAAAGAAATCCAAGCCCTAGGCTGAACCCTAACCCTAACCCTAGGCAGATAAATCAGCCTAGGTATAGGGATGGTGCCAAGGAAAAAGCTGTGAAAGCTGCCATGTTGTTGCACTTTTGTACTCCCCTTGGGATGCCTTGAACAGCTGCAGTGTGCCTGGAGCTAAGGGCTTCCTAGTTTTAAAAATCCTAGCCCTAGGCCTAAGCCTAACAGTAACCCTGGGAAGGTAAATCAGCCTGGTGTTAGGCTTCTTGCCAAGGAAAAAGCCGTGAAAGCAGCCATGTTGTGGCACTTTTGCACTCCCTTTTGGATGCCTTTCACAGCTCCAGTGTGCCTGGAACTCAGGGCTTCCTGATTTTAAAAATCCTAGTCCTAGGCCGAACCCCAACCCTAAGACGAGAAAGGCAAATCAGCCAGGAATTAGGCATGTCCCCAAGGAAAAAGCTGTGGAGGCAGGCATGTTGTGGTACTTTTGCGCTCTTCTTGGCTAGTCCTTCGCAGCTGCTGTGTTCTTGGAACTCAGGGCTTTCTGGTTAATAGAACCCTTACCCTAGGCGTAACTCAAACCTTAAGCCTAGGAAGGAAAATCAACCTATGGTTCGGGATGGTCTCATGGAAATATCAGTGGTGGCAGCCAAGTTGCGTCACTTTTGCGCTCCCCTTGGGATGCCTTTCGCAGCTGCAGTGTGCCTGGAGCCCAGGGCTTCCTGGTTTTAAAAGTCCTAGGCCTAAGCCTAACAGTAACCCTAGGAAGGTAAATCAGCCGGGTATTAGGGTTCTTCCTAAGGGAAAAGCCGTGAAAGCAGCCATGTTGTGGCACTTCTGCACTCCCTTTGGGATGCCTTTGGCAGATGAAGTAAGCCTGGAACTCAGGGCTTCCTGGTTAAAGAAATCCAAGCCCTAGGCTGAACCCTAACCCTAACCCTAGGCAGATAAATCAGCCTAGGTATAGGGATGGTGCCAAGGAAAAAGCTGTGAAAGCTGCCATGTTGTTGCACTTTTGTACTCCCCTTGGGATGCCTTGAACAGCTGCAGTGTGCCTGGAGCCCAGGGCTTCCTAGTTTTAAAAATCCTAGCCCTAGGCCTAAGCCTAACAGTAACCCTGGGAAGGTAAATCAGCCTGGTGTTAGGCTTCTTGCCAAGGAAAAAGCCGTGAAAGCAGCCATGTTGTGGCACTTTTGCACTCCCTTTTGGATGCCTTTCACAGCTCCAGTGTGCCTGGAACTCAGGGCTTCCTGATTTTAAAAATCCTAGCCCTAGGCCGAACCCCAACCCTAAGACGAGAAAGGCAAATCAGCCAGGAATTAGGCATGTCCCCAAGGAAAAAGCTGTGGAGGCAGGCATGTTGTGCTACTTTTGCGCTCTTCTTGGCTAGTCCTTCGCAGCTGCTGTGTTCTTGGAACTCAGGGCTTTCTGGTTAATAGAGCCCTTACCCTAGGCGTAACTCAAACTTTAACCCTAGGAAGGAAAATCAAGCTATGGTTTGGGATGGTCTCATGGAAATATCAGTGGTGGCAGCCAAGTTGCGTCACTTTTGCGCTCCCCTTGGGATGCCTTTCGCAGCTGCAGTGTGCCTGGAGCCCAGGGCTTCCTGGTTTTAAAAGTCCTAGGCCTAAGCCTAACAGTAACCCTAGGAAGGTAAATCAGCCGGGTATTAGGGTTCTTCCTAAGGGAAAAGCCGTGAAAGCAGCCATGTTGTGGCACTTCTGCACTCCCTTTGGGATGCCTTTGGCAGATGAAGTAAGCCTGGAACTCAGGGCTTCCTGGTTAAAGAAATCCAAGCCCTAGGCTGAACCCTAACCCTAACCCTAGGCAGATAAATCAGCCTAGGTATAGGGATGGTGCCAAGGAAAAAGCTGTGAAAGCTGCCATGTTGTTGCACTTTTGTACTCCCCTTGGGATGCCTTGAACAGCTGCAGCGTGCCTGGAGCTAAGGGCTTCCTAGTTTTAAAAATCCTCGCCCTAGGCCTAAGCCTAACAGTAACCCTGGGAAGGTAAATCAGCCTGGTGTTAGGCTTCTTGCCAAGGAAAAAGCCGTGAAAGCAGCCATGTTGTGGCACTTTTGCACTCCCTTTTGGATGCCTTTCACAGCTCCAGTGTGCCTGGAACTCAGGGCTTCCTGATTTTAAAAATCCTAGCCCTAGGCCGAACCCCAACCCTAAGACGAGAAAGGCAAATCAGCCAGGAATTAGGCATGTCCCCAAGGAAAAAGCTGTGGAGGCAGGCATGTTGTGCTACTTTTGCGCTCTTCTTGGCTAGTCCTTCGCAGCTGCTGTGTTCTTGGAACTCAGGGCTTTCTGGTTAATAGAGCCCTTACCCTAGGTGTAACTCAAACCTTAACCCTAGGAAGGAAAATCAGCCTATGGTTCGGGATGCTCTCATGGAAATATCAGTGGTGGCAGCCAAGTTGCGTCACTTTTGCGCTCCCCTTGGGATGCCTTTCGCAGCTGCAGTGTGCCTGGAGCCCAGGGCTTCCTGGTTTTAAAAGTCCTAGGCCTAAGCCTAACAGTAACCCTAGGAAGGTAAATCAGCCGGGTATTAGGGTTCTTCCTAAGGGAAAAGCCGTGAAAGCAGCCATGTTGTGGCACTTCTGCACTCCCTTTGGGATGCCTTTGGCAGATGAAGTAAGCCTGGAACTCAGGGCTTCCTGGTTAAAGAAATCCAAGCCCTAGGCTGAACCCTAACCCTAACCCTAGGCAGATAAATCAGCCTAGGTATAGGGATGGTGCCAAGGAAAAAGCTGTGAAAGCTGCCATGTTGTTGCACTTTTGTACTCCCCTTGGGATGCCTTGAACAGCTGCAGTGTGCCTGGAGCCCAGGGCTTCCTAGTTTTAAAAATCCTAGCCCTAGGCCTAAGCCTAACAGTAACCCTGGGAAGGTAAATCAGCCTGGTGTTAGGCTTCTTGCCAAGGAAAAAGCCGTGAAAGCAGCCATGTTGTGGCACTTTTGCACTCCCTTTTGGATGCCTTTCACAGCTGCAGTGTGCCTGGAACTCAGGGCTTCCTGATTTTAAAAATCCTAGCCCTAGGCCGAACCCCAACCCTAAGACGAGAAAGGCAAATCAGCCAGGAATTAGGCATGTCCCCAAGGAAAAAGCTGTGGAGGCAGGCATGTTGTGGTACTTTTGCGCTCTTCTTGGCTAGTCCTTCGCAGCTGCTGTGTTCTTGGAACTCTGGGCTTTCTGGTAATAGAGCCCTTACCCTAGGTGTAACTCAAACCTTAACCCTAGGAAGGAAAATCAGCCTATGGTTCGGGATGCTCTCATGGAAATATCAGTGGTGGCAGCCAAGTTGCGTCACTTTTGCGCTCCCCTTGGGATGCCTTTCGCAGCTGCAGTGTGCCTGGAGCCCAGGGCTTCCTGGTTTTAAAAGTCCTAGGCCTAAGCCTAACAGTAACCCTAGGAAGGTAAATCAGCCGGGTATTAGGGTTCTTCCTAAGGGAAAAGCCGTGAAAGCAGCCATGTTGTGGCACTTCTGCACTCCCTTTGGGATGCCTTTGGCAGATGAAGTAAGCCTGGAACTCAGGGCTTCCTGGTTAAAGAAATCCAAGCCCTAGGCTGAACCCTAACCCTAACCCTAGGCAGATAAATCAGCCTAGGTATAGGGATGGTGCCAAGGAAAAAGCTGTGAAAGCTGCCATGTTGTTGCACTTTTGTACTCCCCTTGGGATGCCTTGAACAGCTGCAGTGTGCCTGGAGCCCAGGGCTTCCTAGTTTTAAAAATCCTAGCCCTAGGCCTAAGCCTAACAGTAACCCTGGGAAGGTAAATCAGCCTGGTGTTAGGCTTCTTGCCAAGGAAAAAGCCGTGAAAGCAGCCATGTTGTGGCACTTTTGCACTCCCTTTTGGATGCCTTTCCCAGCTCCAGAGTGCCTGGAACTCAGGGCTTCCTGATTTTAAAAATCCTAGCCCTAGGCCGAACCCCAACCCTAAGACGAGAAAGGCAAATCAGCCAGGAATTAGGCATGTCCCCAAGGAAAAAGCTGTGGAGGCAGGCATGTTGTGCTACTTTTGCGCTCTTCTTGGCTAGTCCTTCGCAGCTGCTGTGTTCTTGGAACTCAGGGCTTTCTGGTTAATAGAACCCTTACCCTAGGCGTAACTCAAACCTTAAGCCTAGGAAGGAAAATCAGCCTATGGTTCGGGATGGTCTCATGGAAATATCAGTGGTGGCAGCCAAGTCGCGTCACTTTTGCGCTCCCCTTGGGATGCCTTTCGCAGCTGCAGTGTGCCTGGAGCCCAGGGCTTCCTGGTTTTAAAAGTCCTAGGCCTAAGCCTAACAGTAACCCTAGGAAGGTAAATCAGCCGGGTATTAGGGTTCTTCCTAAGGGAAAAGCCGTGAAAGCAGCCATGTTGTGGCACTTCTGCACTCCCTTTGGGATGCCTTTGGCAGATGAAGTAAGCCTGGAACTCAGGGCTTCCTGGTTAAAGAAATCCAAGCCCTAGGCTGAACCCTAACCCTAACCCTAGGCAGATAAATCAGCCTAGGTATAGGGATGGTGCCAAGGAAAAAGCTGTGAAAGCTGCCATGTTGTTGCACTTTTGTACTCCCCTTGGGATGCCTTGAACAGCTGCAGTGTGCCTGGAGCCCAGGGCTTCCTAGTTTTAAAAATCCTAGCCCTAGGCCTAAGCCTAACAGTAACCCTGGGAAGGTAAATCAGCCAGCTGTTAGGCTTCTTGCCAAGGAAAAAGCCGTGAAAGCAGCCATGTTGTGGCACTTTTGCACTCCCTTTTGGATGCCTTTCACAGCTCCAGTGTGCCTGGAACTCAGGGCTTCCTGATTTTAAAAATCCTAGCCCTAGGCCGAACCCCAACCCTAAGACGAGAAAGGCAAATCAGCCAGGAATTAGGCATGTCCCCAAGGAAAAAGCTGTGGAGGCAGGCATGTTGTGCTACTTTTGCGCTCTTCTTGGCTAGTCCTTCGCAGCTGCTGTGTTCTTGGAACTCAGGGCTTTCTGGTTAATAGACCCTTACCCTAGGCGTAACTCAAACCTTAAGCCTAGGAAGGAAAATCAGCCTATGGTTCGGGATGGTCTCATGGAAATATCAGTGGTGGCAGCCAAGTTGCGTCACTTTTGCGCTCCCCTTGGGATGCCTTTCGCAGCTGCAGTGTGCCTGGAGCCCAGGGCTTCCTGGTTTTAAAAGTCCTAGGCCTAAGCCTAACAGTAACCCTAGGAAGGTAAATCAGCCGGGTATTAGGGTTCTTCCTAAGGAAAAAGCCGTGAAAGCAGCCATGTTGTGGCACTTCTGCACTCCCTTTGGGATGCCTTTGGCAGATGAAGTAAGCCTGGAACTCAGGGCTTCCTGGTTAAAGAAATCCAAGCCCTAGGCTGAACCCTAACCCTAACCCTAGGCAGATAAATCAGCCTAGGTATGGGGATGGTGCCAAGGAAAAAGCTGTGAAAGCTGCCATGTTGTTGCACTTTTGTACTCCCCTTGGGATGCCTTGAACAGCTGCAGTGTGCCTGGAGCCCAGGGCTTCCTAGTTTTAAAAATCCTAGCCCTAGGCCTAAGCCTAACAGTAACCCTGGGAAGGTAAATCAGCCTGCTGTTAGGCTTCTTGCCAAGGAAAAAGCCGTGAAAGCAGCCATGTTGTGGCACTTTTGCACTCCCTTTTGGATGCCTTTCACAGCTCCAGTGTGCCTGGAACTCAGGGCTTCCTGATTTTAAAAATCCTAGCCCTAGGCCGAACCCCAGCCCTAAGACGAGAAAGGCAAATCAGCCAGGAATTAGGCATGTCTCCAAGGAAAAAGCTGTGGAGGCAGGCATGTTGTGCTACTTTTGCGCTCTTCTTGGGTAGTCCTTCGCAGCTGCTGTGTTCTTGGAACTCAGGGCTTTCTGGTTAATAGAACCCTTACCCTAGGCGTAACTCAAACCTTAAGCCTAGGAAGGAAAATCAGCCTATGGTTCGGGATGGTCTCATGGAAATATCAGTGGTGGCAGCCAAGTCGCGTCACTTTTGCGCTCCCCTTGGGATGCCTTTCGCAGCTGCAGTGTGCCTGGAGCCCAGGGCTTCCTGGTTTTAAAAGTCCTAGGCCTAAGCCTAACAGTAACCCTAGGAAGGTAAATCAGCCGGGTATTAGGGTTCTTCCTAAGGGAAAAGCCATGAAAGCAGCCATGTTGTGGCACTTCTGCACTCCCTTTGGGATGCCTTTGGCAGATGAAGTAAGCCTGGAACTCAGGGCTTCCTGGTTAAAGAAATCCAAGCCCTAGGCTGAACCCTAACCCTAACCCTAGGCAGATAAATCAGCCTAGGTATAGGGATGGTGCCAAGGAAAAAGCTGTGAAAGCTGCCATGTTGTTGCACTTTTGTACTCCCCTTGGGATGCCTTGAACAGCTGCAGTGTGCCTGGAGCCCAGGGCTTCCTAGTTTTAAAAATCCTAGCCCTAGGCCTAAGCCTAACAGTAACCCTGGGAAGGTAAATCAGCCAGCTGTTAGGCTTCTTGCCAAGGAAAAAGCCGTGAAAGCAGCCATGTTGTGGCACTTTTGCACTCCCTTTTGGATGCCCTTCACAGCTCCAGTGTGCCTGGAACTCAGGGCTTCCTGATTTTAAAAATCCTAGCCCTAGGCCGAACCCCAACCCTAAGACGAGAAAGGCAAATCAGCCAGGAATTAGGCATGTCCCCAAGGAAAAAGCTGTGGAGGCAGGCATGTTGTGCTACTTTTGCGCTCTTCTTGGCTAGTCCTTCGCAGCTGCTGTGTTCTTGGAACTCAGGGCTTTCTGGTTAATAGAACCCTTACCCTAGGCGTAACTCAAACCTTAACCCTAGGAAGGAAAATCAGCCTATGGTTCGGGATGCTCTCATGGAAATATCAGTGGTGGCAGCCAAGTTGCGTCACTTTTGCGCTCCCCTTGGGATGCCTTTCGCAGCTGCAGTGTGCCTGGAGCCCAGGGCTTCCTGGTTTTAAAAGTCCTAGGCCTAAGCCTAACAGTAACCCTAGGAAGGTAAATCAGCCGGGTATTAGGGTTCTTCCTAAGGGAAAAGCCGTGAAAGCAGCCATGTTGTGGCACTTCTGCACTCCCTTTGGGATGCCTTTGGCAGATGAAGTAAGCCTGGAACTCAGGGCTTCCTGGTTAAAGAAATCCAAGCCCTAGGCTGAACCCTAACCCTAACCCTAGGCAGATAAATCAGCCTAGGTATAGGGATGGTGCCAAGGAAAAAGCTGTGAAAGCTGCCATGTTGTTGCACTTTTGTACTCCCCTTGGGATGCCTTGAACAGCTGCAGTGTGCCTGGAGCCCAGGGCTTCCTAGTTTTAAAAATCCTAGCCCTAGGCCTAAGCCTAACAGTAACCCTGGGAAGGTAAATCAGCCTGCTGTTAGGCTTCTTGCCAAGGAAAAAGCCGTGAAAGCAGCCATGTTGTGGCACTTTTGCACTCCCTTTTGGATGCCTTTCACAGCTCCAGTGTGCCTGGAACTCAGGGCTTCCTGATTTTAAAAATCCTAGCCCTAGGCCGAACCCCAACCCTAAGACGAGAAAGGCAAATCAGCCAGGAATTAGGCATGTCCCCAAGGAAAAAGCTGTGGAGGCAGGCATGTTGTGCTACTTTTGCGCTCTTCTTGGCTAGTCCTTCGCAGCTGCTGTGTTCTTGGAACTCAGGGCTTTCTGGTTAATAGAACCCTTACCCTAGGCGTAACTCAAACCTTAACCCTAGGAAGGAAAATCAGCCTATGGTTCGGGATGGTCTCATGGAAATATCAGTGGTGGCAGCCAAGTCGCGTCACTTTTGCGCTCCCCTTGGGATGCCTTTCGCAGCTGCAGTGTGCCTGGAGCCCAGGGCTTCCTGGTTTTAAAAGTCCTAGGCCTAAGCCTAACAGTAACCCTAGGAAGGTAAATCAGTAGGGTATTAGGGTTCTTCCTAAGGGAAAAGCCGTGAAAGCAGCCATGTTGTGGCACTTCTGCACTCCCTTTGGGATGCCTTTGGCAGATGAAGTAAGCCTGGAACTCAGGGCTTCCTGGTTAAAGAAATCCAAGCCCTAGGCTGAAGCCTAACCCTAACCCTAGGCAGATAAATCAGCCTAGGTATAGGGATGGTGCCAAGGAAAAAGCTGTGAAAGCTGCCATGTTGTTGCACTTTTGTACTCCCCTTGGGATGCCTTGAACAGCTGCAGTGTGCCTGGAGCCCAGGGCTTCCTAGTTTTAAAAATCCTAGCCCTAGGCCTAAGCCTAACAGTAACCCTGGGAAGGTAAATCAGCCTGCTGTTAGGCTTCTTGCCAAGGAAAAAGCCGTGAAAGCAGCCATGTTGTGGCACTTTTGCACTCCCTTTTGGATGCCTTTCACAGCTCCAGTGTGCCTGGAACTCAGGGCTTCCTGATTTTAAAAATCCTAGCCCTAGGCCGAACCCCAACCCTAAGACGAGAAAGGCAAATCAGCCAGGAATTAGGCATGTCCCCAAGGAAAAAGCTGTGGAGGCAGGCATGTTGTGGTACTTTTGCGCTCTTCTTGGCTAGTCCTTCGCAGCTGCTGTGTTCTTGGAACTCAGGGCTTTCTGGTTAATAGAACCCTTACCCTAGGCGTAACTCAAACCTTAACCCTAGGAAGGAAAATCAGCCTATGGTTCGGGATGGTCTCATGGAAATATCAGTGGTGGCAGCCAAGTCGCGTCACTTTTGCGCTCCCCTTGGGATGCCTTTCGCAGCTGCAGTGTGCCTGGAGCCCAGGGCTTCCTGGTTTTAAAAGTCCTAGGCCTAAGCCTAACAGTAACCCTAGGAAGGTAAATCAGCCGGGTATTAGGGTTCTTCCTAAGGGAAAAGCCGTGAAAGCAGCCATGTTGTGGCACTTCTGCACTCCCTTTGGGATGCCTTTGGCAGATGAAGTAAGCCTGGAACTCAGGGCTTCCTGGTTAAAGAAATCCAAGCCCTAGGCTGAACGCTAACCCTAACCCTAGGCAGATAAATCAGCCTAGGTATAGGGATGGTGCCAAGGAAAAAGCTGTGAAAGCTGCCATGTTGTTGCACTTTTGTACTCCCCTTGGGATGCCTTGAACAGCTGCAGTGTGCCTGGAGCCCAGGGCTTCCTAGTTTTAAAAATCCTAGCCCTAGGCCTAAGCCTAACAGTAACCCTGGGAAGGTAAATCAGCCAGCTGTTAGGCTTCTTGCCAAGGAAAAAGCCGTGAAAGCAGCCATGTTGTGGCACTTTTGCACTCCCTTTTGGATGCCCTTCACAGCTCCAGTGTGCCTGGAACTCAGGGCTTCCTGATTTTAAAAATCCTAGCCCTAGGCCGAACCCCAACCCTAAGACGAGAAAGGCAAATCAGCCAGGAATTAGGCATGTCCCCAAGGAAAAAGCTGTGGAGGCAGGCATGTTGTGCTACTTTTGCGCTCTTCTTGGCTAGTCCTTCGCAGCTGCTGTGTTCTTGGAACTCAGGGCTTTCTGGTTAATAGAACCCTTACCCTAGGCGTAACTCAAACCTTAACCCTAGGAAGGAAAATCAGCCTATGGTTCGGGATGCTCTCATGGAAATATCAGTGGTGGCAGCCAAGTTGCGTCACTTTTGCGCTCCCCTTGGGATGCCTTTCGCAGCTGCAGTGTGCCTGGAGCCCAGGGCTTCCTGGTTTTAAAAGTCCTAGGCCTAAGCCTAACAGTAACCCTAGGAAGGTAAATCAGCCGGGTATTAGGGTTCTTCCTAAGGGAAAAGCCGTGAAAGCAGCCATGTTGTGGCACTTCTGCACTCCCTTTGGGATGCCTTTGGCAGATGAAGTAAGCCTGGAACTCAGGGCTTCCTGGTTAAAGAAATCCAAGCCCTAGGCTGAACCCTAACCCTAACCCTAGGCAGATAAATCAGCCTAGGTATAGGGATGGTGCCAAGGAAAAAGCTGTGAAAGCTGCCATGTTGTTGCACTTTTGTACTCCCCTTGGGATGCCTTGAACAGCTGCAGTGTGCCTGGAGCCCAGGGCTTCCTAGTTTTAAAAATCCTAGCCCTAGGCCTAAGCCTAACAGTAACCCTGGGAAGGTAAATCAGCCTGCTGTTAGGCTTCTTGCCAAGGAAAAAGCCGTGAAAGCAGCCATGTTGTGGCACTTTTGCACTCCCTTTTGGATGCCTTTCACAGCTCCAGTGTGCCTGGAACTCAGGGCTTCCTGATTTTAAAAATCCTAGCCCTAGGCCGAACCCCAACCCTAAGACGAGAAAGGCAAATCAGCCAGGAATTAGGCATGTCCCCAAGGAAAAAGCTGTGGAGGCAGGCATGTTGTGCTACTTTTGCGCTCTTCTTGGCTAGTCCTTCGCAGCTGCTGTGTTCTTGGAACTCAGGGCTTTCTGGTTAATAGAACCCTTACCCTAGGCGTAACTCAAACCTTAACCCTAGGAAGGAAAATCAGCCTATGGTTCGGGATGGTCTCATGGAAATATCAGTGGTGGCAGCCAAGTCGCGTCACTTTTGCGCTCCCCTTGGGATGCCTTTCGCAGCTGCAGTGTGCCTGGAGCCCAGGGCTTCCTGGTTTTAAAAGTCCTAGGCCTAAGCCTAACAGTAACCCTAGGAAGGTAAATCAGTAGGGTATTAGGGTTCTTCCTAAGGGAAAAGCCGTGAAAGCAGCCATGTTGTGGCACTTCTGCACTCCCTTTGGGATGCCTTTGGCAGATGAAGTAAGCCTGGAACTCAGGGCTTCCTGGTTAAAGAAATCCAAGCCCTAGGCTGAACCCTAACCCTAACCCTAGGCAGATAAATCAGCCTAGGTATAGGGATGGTGCCAAGGAAAAAGCTGTGAAAGCTGCCATGTTGTTGCACTTTTGTACTCCCCTTGGGATGCCTTGAACAGCTGCAGTGTGCCTGGAGCCCAGGGCTTCCTAGTTTTAAAAATCCTAGCCCTAGGCCTAAGCCTAACAGTAACCCTGGGAAGGTAAATCAGCCTGCTGTTAGGCTTCTTGCCAAGGAAAAAGCCGTGAAAGCAGCCATGTTGTGGCACTTTTGCACTCCCTTTTGGATGCCTTTCACAGCTCCAGTGTGCCTGGAACTCAGGGCTTCCTGATTTTAAAAATCCTAGCCCTAGGCCGAACCCCAACCCTAAGACGAGAAAGGCAAATCAGCCAGGAATTAGGCATGTCCCCAAGGAAAAAGCTGTGGAGGCAGGCATGTTGTGCTACTTTTGCGCTCTTCTTGGCTAGTCCTTCGCAGCTGCTGTGTTCTTGGAACTCAGGGCTTTCTGGTTAATAGAACCCTTACCCTAGGCGTAACTCAAACCTTAACCCTAGGAAGGAAAATCAGCCTATGGTTCGGGATGCTCTCATGGAAATATCAGTGGTGGCAGCCAAGTTGCGTCACTTTTGCGCTCCCCTTGGGATGCCTTTCGCAGCTGCAGTGTGCCTGGAGCCCAGGGCTTCCTGGTTTTAAAAGTCCTAGGCCTAAGCCTAACAGTAACCCTAGGAAGGTAAATCAGCCGGGTATTAGGGTTCTTCCTAAGGGAAAAGCCGTGAAAGCAGCCATGTTGTGGCACTTCTGCACTCCCTTTGGGATGCCTTTGGCAGATGAAGTAAGCCTGGAACTCAGGGCTTCCTGGTTAAAGAAATCCAAGCCCTAGGCTGAACCCTAACCCTAACCCTAGGCAGATAAATCAGCCTAGGTATAGGGATGGTGCCAAGGAAAAAGCTGTGAAAGCTGCCATGTTGTTGCACTTTTGTACTCCCCTTGGGATGCCTTGAACAGCTGCAGTGTGCCTGGAGCCCAGGGCTTCCTAGTTTTAAAAATCCTAGCCCTAGGCCTAAGCCTAACAGTAACCCTGGGAAGGTAAATCAGCCTGGTGTTAGGCTTCTTGCCAAGGAAAAAGCCGTGAAAGCAGCCATGTTGTGGCACTTTTGCACTCCCTTTTGGATGCCTTTCACAGCTCCAGTGTGCCTGGAACTCAGGGCTTCCTGATTTTAAAAATCCTAGCCCTAGGCCGAACCCCAACCCTAAGACGAGAAAGGCAAATCAGCCAGGAATTAGGCATGTCCCCAAGGAAAAAGCTGTGGAGGCAGGCATGTTGTGCTACTTTTGCGCTCTTCTTGGCTAGTCCTTCGCAGCTGCTGTGTTCTTGGAACTCAGGGCTTTCTGGTTAATAGAACCCTTACCCTAGGCGTAACTCAAACCTTAACCCTAGGAAGGAAAATCAGCCTATGGTTCGGGATGGTCTCATGGAAATATCAGTGGTGGCAGCCAAGTCGCGTCACTTTTGCGCTCCCCTTGGGATGCCTTTCGCAGCTGCAGTGTGCCTGGAGCCCAGGGCTTCCTGGTTTTAAAAGTCCTAGGCCTAAGCCTAACAGTAACCCTAGGAAGGTAAATCAGCCGGGTATTAGGGTTCTTCCTAAGGGAAAAGCCGTGAAAGCAGCCATGTTGTGGCACTTCTGCACTCCCTTTGGGATGCCTTTGGCAGATGAAGTAAGCCTGGAACTCAGGGCTTCCTGGTTAAAGAAATCCAAGCCCTAGGCTGAAGCCTAACCCTAACCCTAGGCAGATAAATCAGCCTAGGTATAGGGATGGTGCCAAGGAAAAAGCTGTGAAAGCTGCCATGTTGTTGCACTTTTGTACTCCCCTTGGGATGCCTTGAACAGCTGCAGTGTGCCTGGAGCCCAGGGCTTCCTAGTTTTAAAAATCCTAGCCCTAGGCCTAAGCCTAACAGTAACCCTGGGAAGGTAAATCAGCCTGCTGTTAGGCTTCTTGCCAAGGAAAAAGCCGTGAAAGCAGCCATGTTGTGGCACTTTTGCACTCCCTTTTGGATGCCTTTCACAGCTCCAGTGTGCCTGGAACTCAGGGCTTCCTGATTTTAAAAATCCTAGCCCTAGGCCGAACCCCAACCCTAAGACGAGAAAGGCAAATCAGCCAGGAATTAGGCATGTCCCCAAGGAAAAAGCTGTGGAGGCAGGCATGTTGTGGTACTTTTGCGCTCTTCTTGGCTAGTCCTTCGCAGCTGCTGTGTTCTTGGAACTCAGGGCTTTCTGGTTAATAGAACCCTTACCCTAGGCGTAACTCAAACCTTAACCCTAGGAAGGAAAATCAGCCTATGGTTCGGGATGGTCTCATGGAAATATCAGTGGTGGCAGCCAAGTCGCGTCACTTTTGCGCTCCCCTTGGGATGCCTTTCGCAGCTGCAGTGTGCCTGGAGCCCAGGGCTTCCTGGTTTTAAAAGTCCTAGGCCTAAGCCTAACAGTAACCCTAGGAAGGTAAATCAGTAGGGTATTAGGGTTCTTCCTAAGGGAAAAGCCGTGAAAGCAGCCATGTTGTGGCACTTCTGCACTCCCTTTGGGATGCCTTTGGCAGATGAAGTAAGCCTGGAACTCAGGGCTTCCTGGTTAAAGAAATCCAAGCCCTAGGCTGAACCCTAACCCTAACCCTAGGCAGATAAATCAGCCTAGGTATAGGGATGGTGCCAAGGAAAAAGCTGTGAAAGCTGCCATGTTGTTGCACTTTTGTACTCCCCTTGGGATGCCTTGAACAGCTGCAGTGTGCCTGGAGCCCAGGGCTTCCTAGTTTTAAAAATCCTAGCCCTAGGCCTAAGCCTAACAGTAACCCTGGGAAGGTAAATCAGCCTGCTGTTAGGCTTCTTGCCAAGGAAAAAGCCGTGAAAGCAGCCATGTTGTGGCACTTTTGCACTCCCTTTTGGATGCCTTTCACAGCTCCAGTGTGCCTGGAACTCAGGGCTTCCTGATTTTAAAAATCCTAGCCCTAGGCCGAACCCCAACCCTAAGACGAGAAAGGCAAATCAGCCAGGAATTAGGCATGTCCCCAAGGAAAAAGCTGTGGAGGCAGGCATGTTGTGGTACTTTTGCGCTCTTCTTGGCTAGTCCTTCGCAGCTGCTGTGTTCTTGGAACTCAGGGCTTTCTGGTTAATAGAGCCCTTACCCTAGGTGTAACTCAAACCTTAACCCTAGGAAGGAAAATCAGCCTATGGTTCGGGATGGTCTCATGGAAATATCAGTGGTGGCAGCCAAGTCGCGTCACTTTTGCGCTCCCCTTGGGATGCCTTTCGCAGCTGCAGTGTGCCTGGAGCCCAGGGCTTCCTGGTTTTAAAAGTCCTAGGCCTAAGCCTAACAGTAACCCTAGGAAGGTAAATCAGCCGGGTATTAGGGTTCTTCCTAAGGGAAAAGCCGTGAAAGCAGCCATGTTGTGGCACTTCTGCACTCCCTTTGGGATGCCTTTGGCAGATGAAGTAAGCCTGGAACTCAGGGCTTCCTGGTTAAAGAAATCCAAGCCCTAGGCTGAACCCTAACCCTAACCCTAGGCAGATAAATCAGCCTAGGTATAGGGATGGTGCCAAGGAAAAAGCTGTGAAAGCTGCCATGTTGTTGCACTTTTGTACTCCCCTTGGGATGCCTTGAACAGCTGCAGCGTGCCTGGAGCTAAGGGCTTCCTAGTTTTAAAAATCCTAGCCCTAGGCCTAAGCCTAACAGTAACCCTGGGAAGGTAAATCAGCCTGGTGTTAGGCTTCTTGCCAAGGAAAAAGCCGTGAAAGCAGCCATGTTGTGGCACTTTTGCACTCCCTTTTGGATGCCTTTCACAGCTCCAGTGTGCTTGGAACTCAGGGCTTCCTGATTTTAAAAATCCTAGCCCTAGGCCGAACCCCAACCCTAAGACGAGAAAGGCAAATCAGCCAGGAATTAGGCATGTCCCCAAGGAAAAAGCTGTGGAGGCAGGCATGTTGTGCTACTTTTGCGCTCTTCTTGGCTAGTCCTTCGCAGCTGCTGTGTTCTTGGAACTCAGGGCTTTCTGGTTAATAGAGCCCTTACCCTAGGTGTAACTCAAACCTTAAGCCTAGGAAGGAAAATCAGCCTATGGTTCGGGATGGTCTCATGGAAATATCAGTGGTGGCAGCCAAGTCGCGTCACTTTTGCGCTCCCCTTGGGATGCCTTTCGCAGCTGCAGTGTGCCTGGAGCCCAGGGCTTCCTGGTTTTAAAAGTCCTAGGCCTAAGCCTAACAGTAACCCTAGGAAGGTAAATCAGCCGGGTATTAGGGTTCTTCCTAAGGGAAAAGCCGTGAAAGCAGCCATGTTGTGGCACTTCTGCACTCCCTTTGGGATGCCTTTGGCAGATGAAGTAAGCCTGGAACTCAGGGCTTCCTGGTTAAAGAAATCCAAGCCCTAGGCTGAACCCTAACCCTAACCCTAGGCAGATAAATCAGCCTAGGTATAGGGATGGTGCCAAGGAAAAAGCTGTGAAAGCTGCCATGTTGTTGCACTTTTGTACTCCCCTTGGGATGCCTTGAACAGCTGCAGTGTGCCTGGAGCCCAGGGCTTCCTAGTTTTAAAAATCCTAGCCCTAGGCCTAAGCCTAACAGTAACCCTGGGAAGGTAAATCAGCCTGCTGTTAGGCTTCTTGCCAAGGAAAAAGCCGTGAAAGCAGCCATGTTGTGGCACTTTTGCACTCCCTTTTGGATGCCTTTCACAGCTCCAGTGTGCCTGGAACTCAGGGCTTCCTGATTTTAAAAATCCTAGCCCTAGGCCGAACCCCAGCCCTAAGATGAGAAAGGCAAATCAGCCAGGAATTAGGCATGTCCCCAAGGAAAAAGCTGTGGAGGCAGGCATGTTGTGCTACTTTTGCGCTCTTCTTGGCTAGTCCTTCGCAGCTGCTGTGTTCTTGGAACTCAGGGCTTTCTGGTTAATAGAACCCTTACCCTAGGCGTAACTCAAACCTTAAGCCTAGGAAGGAAAATCAGCCTATGGTTCGGGATGGTCTCATGGAAATATCAGTGGTGGCAGCCAAGTCGCGTCACTTTTGCGCTCCCCTTGGGATGCCTTTCGCAGCTGCAGTGTGCCTGGAGCCCAGGGCTTCCTGGTTTTAAAAGTCCTAGGCCTAAGCCTAACAGTAACCCTAGGAAGGTAAATCAGCCGGGTATTAGGGTTCTTCCTAAGGGAAAAGCCATGAAAGCAGCCATGTTGTGGCACTTCTGCACTCCCTTTGGGATGCCTTTGGCAGATGAAGTAAGCCTGGAACTCAGGGCTTCCTGGTTAAAGAAATCCAAGCCCTAGGCTGAACCCTAACCCTAACCCTAGGCAGATAAATCAGCCTAGGTATAGGGATGGTGCCAAGGAAAAAGCTGTGAAAGCTGCCATGTTGTTGCACTTTTGTACTCCCCTTGGGATGCCTTGAACAGCTGCAGTGTGCCTGGAGCCCAGGGCTTCCTAGTTTTAAAAATCCTAGCCCTAGGCCTAAGCCTAACAGTAACCCTGGGAAGGTAAATCAGCCTGGTGTTAGGCTTCTTGCCAAGGAAAAAGCCGTGAAAGCAGCCATGTTGTGGCACTTTTGCACTCCCTTTTGGATGCCTTTCACAGCTCCAGTGTGCCTGGAACTCAGGGCTTCCTGATTTTAAAAATCCTAGCCCTAGGCCGAACCCCAACCCTAAGACGAGAAAGGCAAATCAGCCAGGAATTAGGCATGTCCCCAAGGAAAAAGCTGTGGAGGCAGGCATGTTGTGGTACTTTTGCGCTCTTCTTGGCTAGTCCTTCGCAGCTGCTGTGTTCTTGGAACTCAGGGCTTTCTGGTTAATAGAACCCTTACCCTAGGCGTAACTCAAACCTTAAGCCTAGGAAGGAAAATCAGCCTATGGTTCGGGATGGTCTCATGGAAATATCAGTGGTGGCAGCCAAGTCGCGTCACTTTTGCGCTCCCCTTGGGATGCCTTTCGCAGCTGCAGTGTGCCTGGAGCCCAGGGCTTCCTGGTTTTAAAAGTCCTAGGCCTAAGCCTAACAGTAACCCTAGGAAGGTAAATCAGCCGGGTATTAGGGTTCTTCCTAAGGGAAAAGCCGTGAAAGCAGCCATGTTGTGGCACTTCTGCACTCCCTTTGGGATGCCTTTGGCAGATGAAGTAAGCCTGGAACTCAGGGCTTCCTGGTTAAAGAAATCCAAGCCCTAGGCTGAACCCTAACCCTAATCCTAGGCAGATAAATCAGCCTAGGTATAGGGATGGTGCCAAGGAAAAAGCTGTGAAAGCTGCCATGTTGTTGCACTTTTGTACTCCCCTTGGGATGCCTTGAACAGCTGCAGTGTGCCTGGAGCCCAGGGCTTCCTAGTTTTAAAAATCCTAGCCCTAGGCCTAAGCCTAACAGTAACCCTGGGAAGGTAAATCAGCCTGCTGTTAGGCTTCTTGCCAAGGAAAAAGCCGTGAAAGCAGCCATGTTGTGGCACTTTTGCACTCCCTTTTGGATGCCTTTCACAGCTCCAGTGTGCCTGGAACTCAGGGCTTCCTGATTTTAAAAATCCTAGCCCTAGGCCGAACCCCAACCCTAAGACGAGAAAGGCAAATCAGCCAGGAATTAGGCATGTCCCCAAGGAAAAAGCTGTGGAGGCAGGCATGTTGTGGTACTTTTGCGCTCTTCTTGGCTAGTCCTTCGCAGCTGCTGTGTTCTTGGAACTCAGGGCTTTCTGGTTAATAGAACCCTTACCCTAGGCGTAACTCAAACCTTAAGCCTAGGAAGGAAAATCAGCCTATGGTTCGGGATGGTCTCATGGAAATATCAGTGGTGGCAGCCAAGTCGCGTCACTTTTGCGCTCCCCTTGGGATGCCTTTCGCAGCTGCAGTGTGCCTGGAGCCCAGGGCTTCCTGGTTTTAAAAGTCCTAGGCCTAAGCCTAACAGTAACCCTAGGAAGGTAAATCAGTAGGGTATTAGGGTTCTTCCTAAGGGAAAAGCCGTGAAAGCAGCCATGTTGTGGCACTTCTGCACTCCCTTTGGGATGCCTTTGGCAGATGAAGTAAGCCTGGAACTCAGGGCTTCCTGGTTAAAGAAATCCAAGCCCTAGGCTGAACCCTAACCCTAACCCTAGGCAGATAAATCAGCCTAGGTATAGGGATGGTGCCAAGGAAAAAGCTGTGAAAGCTGCCATGTTGTTGCACTTTTGTACTCCCCTTGGGATGCCTTGAACAGCTGCAGTGTGCCTGGAGCCCAGGGCTTCCTAGTTTTAAAAATCCTAGCCCTAGGCCTAAGCCTAACAGTAACCCTGGGAAGGTAAATCAGCCTGCTGTTAGGCTTCTTGCCAAGGAAAAAGCCGTGAAAGCAGCCATGTTGTGGCACTTTTGCACTCCCTTTTGGATGCCTTTCACAGCTCCAGTGTGCCTGGAACTCAGGGCTTCCTGATTTTAAAAATCCTAGCCCTAGGCCGAACCCCAACCCTAAGACGAGAAAGGCAAATCAGCCAGGAATTAGGCATGTCCCCAAGGAAAAAGCTGTGGAGGCAGGCATGTTGTGGTACTTTTGCGCTCTTCTTGGCTAGTCCTTCGCAGCTGCTGTGTTCTTGGAACTCAGGGCTTTCTGGTTAATAGAGCCCTTACCCTAGGTGTAACTCAAACCTTAACCCTAGGAAGGAAAATCAGCCTATGGTTCGGGATGGTCTCATGGAAATATCAGTGGTGGCAGCCAAGTCGCGTCACTTTTGCGCTCCCCTTGGGATGCCTTTCGCAGCTGCAGTGTGCCTGGAGCCCAGGGCTTCCTGGTTTTAAAAGTCCTAGGCCTAAGCCTAACAGTAACCCTAGGAAGGTAAATCAGCCGGGTATTAGGGTTCTTCCTAAGGGAAAAGCCGTGAAAGCAGCCATGTTGTGGCACTTCTGCACTCCCTTTGGGATGCCTTTGGCAGATGAAGTAAGCCTGGAACTCAGGGCTTCCTGGTTAAAGAAATCCAAGCCCTAGGCTGAACCCTAACCCTAACCCTAGGCAGATAAATCAGCCTAGGTATAGGGATGGTGCCAAGGAAAAAGCTGTGAAAGCTGCCATGTTGTTGCACTTTTGTACTCCCCTTGGGATGCCTTGAACAGCTGCAGCGTGCCTGGAGCTAAGGGCTTCCTAGTTTTAAAAATCCTAGCCCTAGGCCTAAGCCTAACAGTAACCCTGGGAAGGTAAATCAGCCTGGTGTTAGGCTTCTTGCCAAGGAAAAAGCCGTGAAAGCAGCCATGTTGTGGCACTTTTGCACTCCCTTTTGGATGCCTTTCACAGCTCCAGTGTGCTTGGAACTCAGGGCTTCCTGATTTTAAAAATCCTAGCCCTAGGCCGAACCCCAACCCTAAGACGAGAAAGGCAAATCAGCCAGGAATTAGGCATGTCCCCAAGGAAAAAGCTGTGGAGGCAGGCATGTTGTGGTACTTTTGCGCTCTTCTTGGCTAGTCCTTCGCAGCTGCTGTGTTCTTGGAACTCAGGGCTTTCTGGTTAATAGAGCCCTTACCCTAGGTGTAACTCAAACCTTAAGCCTAGGAAGGAAAATCAGCCTATGGTTCGGGATGGTCTCATGGAAATATCAGTGGTGGCAGCCAAGTCGCGTCACTTTTGCGCTCCCCTTGGGATGCCTTTCGCAGCTGCAGTGTGCCTGGAGCCCAGGGCTTCCTGGTTTTAAAAGTCCTAGGCCTAAG